>NW_003852487.1:3087602-3088790 GCF_000181295.1 Otolemur garnettii | reverse complement strand
AGTTGGAGGTTGCTGTGAGCTGTAATGCCACGGCACTCTACCCAGGGGGACAGCTTGAGGCTCTGTCTCAAAAAAAAAAAAAAATTCATATTATGACTCAATTCTTAAATTCTCCAGAATTAAGATCAGAAATCTTATACAATTGGAAATAATCTAAATACTCAACGATAGAGGTTAGGCAAAAAAAATAGTTTCTTCCTAGTAAGCAATTAACAGTCACATTTTTGAAGCAGACTTAGTGACTCAAGGAAATACTGCTGCCCAGTGGAAAAGGGGGGGGGGGATACAAAGGCACATCTCTCTATAAGCCCAATTCCTCTGTGCTCTGCAGCCTCAACTGGGGCACAGTGGATGCACAGGGTAAGGCCATCAGCAGGACGCTGGCTGAGGCTGCAGTGATCATGGAAGAAGGGCTGCTACTTCAAGCCAAGGGCTAAGGGGGGAAGAAGCCTGTGTATGCATGCACATGTGTGTGTGCTCTCGTGTGGGTGGTGGGCAGGAGAAGAATGGGAGGAGGGGGGAGGTGGGGGACGGGGGAGGCAGGATGGTAGTCCACAACTGCTGCAATGGGAACTAGTAATAGCAAATCTCTTCGGAGATGGGGTTCAAGACTTATCTTTATTCTTTGGCGTCTATCTTGATTTTTTTAAAATGTGATTTTTACTGAGGCAAAAAATAAATAGAATCCTGCCACGCTGACAATTTGCAAGGCTGATTTCCTGTCTGTTCGGTCTTGCATTCTATCACATCCCAAGCATGCTCCCACGTTCACCCCACAGAGATCTGAGAGCAGCTATGGGGAAGCGGGGGCTCTGGTACTGTGGGGAAGGGGCAGATCATAGCTCCCTGGTCTGTATTTGAAATTTGGATTTTAAAGAAACAAGAAACACCTTTTTTTAGCATAAATATTTTTATTGGCTATATCTGGCAACCCTAACTGGACCCCTGATTTATCAGAAGAAAAGCTTCAGTTAGTATTTACCATTTCTCTGGAGAGACAGAAAGATAGTCGCTTTCTAACAGCCTCTGCCTGACTCCCCTGAGTGCAAAGCCCTTCTACAATCACAAAGTTTCTCTGCCAATTTGCTTTCCTATCTCTCTAGAGTTTTTCCCTTTTGGAGACAACTCACTCTGTCCCTTCTGTTTGACTGGAATTGACACATGAGGAGTCTCCTCCCAGCTCCCTGC
>NW_003852487.1:3080969-3086923 GCF_000181295.1 Otolemur garnettii | reverse complement strand
TTGATAACTCAAATTTCTTTCTTTTTTTTTTTTTGAGACAAGAGCCTCCAGCTGTCCGCCTGGGTAGAGTGCTGTGGCATCACAGCTCACAGCAACCTCCAACTCCTGGGCTGTAGCGAATGTCCTGCCTCAGCCTCCCGAGTAGCTGGGACCACAGGTGTCCGCCACAACGCCCGGCTATTTTTTGGTTGCAGCCGTCATTGTTGTTTGGCGGGCCCAGGCTGGATTCGAACCCGCCACCTTAGGTGTATGTGGCTGGCGCCTTAGCCACTTGAGCCACAGGCACAGAGTCTGCAAGGGAGAACTTGAGAGGGAAGAAAGACCGAAAATCCAGGATTATTAGGGTGGTAGTACTTAAACTTCCACCAATAAGCACAACCAAGTAATTGGTACCACCAAGTAACTGTGTTCTCAGGTTTGACACCCAACTGCTTGGTTTCAAATCTCAGATCTGTTATGTACTCATTATGTGTCCCTGACCTGATGGAGCCTCGGTTTCCTCCTCTATTAAATGGGGCTGATAATAGTAGTAACTTGAACCAATCGGGGTGTATGTGGATGCAAAGAGCATAAAGCCCAACTCCAACAGAGATGGCAATACCTTGTATGTTTCCATTTCTAGACGACATTGGTTTCATGAAAACATAAAATTATCATATGGCTGCCTGCCAGTCCTGGAGCTAGAAATTTCCTCATGGAAAGAAGGCAAGTATCTGTCCCTCTGAAAACCCTCACAGAAGACAAGAGAACTTCTTTCATAGAAACTCTCATGAAAACTCCCCTCAGGGTTCACAGGGCTGATTTTGGTCATGTGGCCATATATCTGGATCAGTTACAGTCCAGGGGATGAGATTACAGTGGTCAGATCTAGCCAGAGCTACTTACCCCTTCTCTAGAGCCAGTGGTGGATTTAGCCCCAGAGAGCATGCATGAATGAAAGTGAGGAGACATAGGGGAGACCTGTGAGGATTCAGGATCCAGCCACATGCCAGGTATACAGTGAAGCCTCAACAAGGCCAGCTATGTACTAGCCATTATTGTCATCCCAATGAAATATGGTTAACCAGGAGTCTTTTTAAAATATTTGTTTTACTGAGAATGTATATATATGTCCATATGCCTTCATCATCAGCCTCATCAATGGCACTATCATTGGCCAAGTGTCTACAATGTCCTGGCTAGTACCTTTGTAGATGCTTTACATATCAATCCTTGGTACTACTTATAAAAGACTGTGTCACTAGCTGTCTACCCCACAGGCATTCTCTTCTGTTCCTTGCTATACAGAACCCTGAGGTTTTGTTTAGTGTGGCAAGGCATTAAATTTTTTAAACCTGCATTAATAAAAACAAAGCAAAACCTACTGGTCCTGTTAGGTGTGATAGTTTAAAATTGTGAAACTGTTAGAAGTAAACATCTCATGTCTCTATAAAAGAAGATAGACCAAGAAGAAACAAGATCCATACATTACCATGCTCTGTTGCAGCTAAGAGTGGTCACATGACATGTTCTGGCCAATGAGATGGGAGGAAGTGGGTCAGAGAATTCTGGGAAAATCTCACATTCCTGATATAGGCCCCATCCTGGATGCCTCTCTTCTCTTCTTCCTGCCAAGAAGCCATGGAAGAGTAACTCTCACATGATTCCGAAGATGAAAGTCACCCACTAGGAAGGATGGGGTGAAAAGAAAGAATACCTCAGATGAAAGAAAGAGTACCATCAGATACCTCATTATGTGTTGAGAGGGAGGAAAAGGCCTCTTTGCGTAAGTCATTGAAGTCCGGTTTCTGCTACATATAAGTGAATACAGGCTTTGACAGGAGGAGACTTCTGGACAATATGACCCTTTACAGATGGAGAAACCAAGGTCTAGAGAGGCAAACTGTTTACTTCAAGTCTGGAATTCAAACAGGCTTATAAACCAATGCTCCTGCTTTACAAAGGGAGGGAATTCTAACATGAATGACTGGATCTACAAGGTGAAATATACTGGTCACAAAAGGATCAATAATGTATGATTCTACTTATATGAGGAACCTAGAGTTGTCAAATTCATATGGGCAGGAAGCAGAATGGTGGTTACTAGGGGGTGGGGAGAGGGGTCGGGAGCGTTTAATGTGCACAGAGTTCAATTTGGAAGATGAGAAAGTTCTAGGGCTGGATGGTGCTAATGGTCACATAACTGTGAATGTGCTTAATGCCCCTGAACTGCCCACCTAGACATGGTTAAGATGGTGAAGTTCGTGTTATGTATATTTTACTGCACTAAAAAAAATCAATGTGGGAAAATTTTACTAGAAACAAAACAAATCCCAAGGCTTCCTCTAATACCTGCCTCAGGAAAAGCATGAGTAATTTGCCTTGGGTTCAAAAGGTTCAAAGCTCTTGCTTCCATCCTGGCCCTCTCATCTTAGGTACTCTGGGGTCTAGCAAGGGTAACTGGCTGAGAATAACTGAAGGGGCTTCTGCTATTGGGGCTGGCACTCCTCTGCTATTGGAATACGCATGGCCTACTACTCCCGGCAGTTGAGATAAAGGATGACTTTTAGCGTCTCAAGAGTTAAAGCCACAGGGCCTTAGTCAGAAGCTCAGAAGTGGAGACAAGTGGCATCTCCAAACTGGGAAGACCAGGTTTAACATTTCTCCAGGAATGAACTATTTCCACCAAGCATACATTAACATTCAAGCCTCCCCTAAAATATTCACAGTGTCACCAAGGTTCTGATTTGGGGAGGTGCTCTCCCTTTCCTTAAGTGAAAATGTCACTGCTCTGCTTCCTGAACAAAGCTCACAGCTCACATCCTCTCTGCCCCAGTATCACCGAGGATCTTAATTTTGTTAAAGAGTTTGCAGAGCCTTCCTCTTCCTTGACTTTCAAGCATCTCTGTTGGTGTTGTAGTGTGTGGTGTGTGAGGACTCAAACTGTGAGTCACTTATGTTCTTCTTGGGGATAAGGGGAGTTACATGTTGAAGGATAAGCAAAGAGAATTTCCCTCTCAAGTGTTTAAAGCAAATCTCTCTATTACTTGGACACACAGAAAAAGAGATAAGGGCTCATTTAGGATAGTGGTTCTCCACTCTTGCTGCCCCATAGGATCCCCTGGAGAACTTAGACAAATGCTGATGCCCAGGCCACATCCGTGACTAATTAAATGACAACCTCCAGGGATGGAACCCAGGCATCAATGTTTTCTCAAACTTCCTCAAGTGATTCCTATGTGTAGTAAATATGGAAATCCTTGGGTCCTTTGCTACTCAGCTCATGTTTGGGAGTACAGCAACAGTGTTACCTGGGAGCTGGTCAGAAAAGCAGAATCTCAGACCTCCTTGAGCATTAGGCTCCCCTAACTGAAAATCTGCCATCTATAAGCATCTCAGTAGACCTGGGAGCACATCAATGTTCAGGAAGCACTGGGCTAGATGGCTGCCAGGAAGAACTTGATCATTGCCATCAATTCTTAGCCCTATCACCCTCAACTCTAGTTCAGTTGCTCTCTGACTCCTCCCACCTTCAGGGAGGCATGGATCAGTGATGTTGGCCATTCCAGGGTGGTGTGGTGCCCCAAAGTCTGCTCTGAGTTCTTCACCATGATGTGACACGGAAGGGTTGATTATGTACAGAGCTTGACAACTGTTCTGATACCAACTGCTACTTGTTGGGCCAGCTAATGCCAAAATAGTAATGATTACTAGTAATAGTTACATTTATTGATAACTTCCCATGTGCCAGGCACTTGGCATATAGTGCTTCATGTAATTCTTTTGGCAAACATGTCAACATCATCACCCCTGCCTTACAGATGAGGCAGTAGAGACTCAGAGAATGAAGCCATTTGTCAAAAAAATTCTCACAGCTGATTAAGTAGCAGATGGGAAGTGGCTGGTTTCCCTTTACCCCACTGTACTCAGATGCCAACGTCAGGGTGATGGAATGAAGAAGGGAAGGGAAAATAGCAGAGAAAGAGAGGGAAGGAGGAAGAGGAGGAGAGACAGTGTAGAGAGGTGAGTCCAGATGAATTAGAAACTGGGAGGGAGTCAGGACTCTTGGCTGCAAATGACAGAAACCTAATGTGACCTAATGTCACAAAGACGAAGTTATTGGCATATCTGAAATGCCCAGGGGAAGGTGGGCCTCAAGGCAGTGTCTTCCTTTCTTTTTCTCCTTCTCTGTGATTACTTCTTTCCTGACAGACATTGCCTCGGGGCGGCAAAGATGTTCTCCAACAGTGGTCCTAGGCTTTGTCTGCTCAGCAACATCAGGCAGTGACTCCCTTAAAACTCTATCTTCAGATTGACAGTGGCTGGCCAGGCCTTGATCATCTACTTCTGAAGAGGAAGTGATAAATCATGTGGCTTGAGAGAGGGGGGGAGACAGTGTCCCCAAGGACAATTGGAGTGCTGTTACCAAAAAGGGGGCAGAAGGCGGGGCAGACAGAAATCATTAATTGAACTGGATATTCTGCATTTGCCTCTTCAGCTCTGCTCTCCACCCTTCCCAACGCTGGTTACTATGGACAACACATGGCTTTTCTTTTTATAGCTTTATTAAGGTATAATGCTCATACCTTAAAGTTAATCTATCACAAGTGTACAGCTCAATGATTCTCGAATGATTCTTGTAACACAATGCAACCATCACCACAATTCAATTTCACACAACTTCTTTAACACCCCAAAATTCACTTGCGTCTTGCTTGCAACAGCTCCAGGCAATGTCCAGAATTTGCCTTTTCTCAAAATTTCATAAAAATGGAACCATACCATATATATAGTATTCTATATCTGGCTTCTTTCACTTACTGTATATCTTCAAGATTTATCCCTACTATAGCACGTGTAAATATTTTGTTCCTTTTTTATTGCTGCATTGTATTCTATTGTATGGATATACCACACTTTGTTTACTCACCAATTGATAGACACTTGAATTGTTTACACTTTGGGACTATTATAAATAAAGCTGTTAAGAACATTTGTGTATAAGTCTTTGTGTGAACATGTGTTTTCATTTCTCTAGGATAGATTCTTAGGAGTGGCCTTGTATCAAGTTTATGTTTAACATTTTGAAAAACTGCCAAACTGTTTTCCTAACCTGCTATGCCATTTTTACATTTTCACCAGCAATGAGTGAGCGTTCTCTACATCCTCACCTATGCTTAGTACTGTCTGATTTTTAAAAATTATTGCCACTCAATAAGAGCATAGTGGTGCCATAGCATGTTTAATTTGCATTTCCCTAATTACTTGTAACAGTGAGTACCTTTTTGGATGTTTTCCTGTCATTTGTATGTCATTTTTAGCGAAATGTCCATTCTAGTCTTTTGCTGGATTTTTATTTGTGTTGTATTCCTCCTCTCAGTTGCAAGAGTTCTTCGTATATTGTGGATACAAGTTCTTCATCAGATATGTGACTGGAATATATTTCCTCCCAATGTGTAGCTTGTCCTTTTATTTTCTTAATGGTGTCTTTTAAAGTTTTTAATTTTAATGGTGTCCAGTTTCTAATTAGCTAATACTTTGGTGTCATGTCTACGGACTTTTTGCTTTACCCAAAGCTTTGAAAACTGTGGTTCCTCCTAGAAGTTTTAAGTGTAGTTCTTGCATTTAGATCTATTTTGAGTTAATTTTTACTTATTTACATATCACTTTTTTGTATATGAATGTCTGACTTTTACAATACCAGTTTTGAAAAGACTATCTTGCACCCACTGAATTGTCTTGACATGTCTGTTGAAAAATCTTAGCTGCAGAGAGAAGGGAACACTTCTAACTGCTGGCGGGAATGCAAGCTAATACGACCTTTTTGGAAAGAAGTTTGGAGAACACTCAAGGAATTAAAAGTAGACCTACTGTTCAATCCTGTAATTCCTCTACTAGGTATATACTCAGATGACTAAAAATTATTTTACAACAAAGACATTTGCACCAGAATGCTTATTGCAGCCCAATTCATA
>NW_003852487.1:3071988-3080594 GCF_000181295.1 Otolemur garnettii | reverse complement strand
ATAAGTAGAATAAAAAATTGATTGGTAAGGGCTTATTTCTGAACTCTCACTTCTGTTCCATTATCAATATGCCCTCACTCTGTTATCACACTATCTTGATTACTACAGCTTTGGGTAGTGTAAGCCCTCCAGTTTTGTTTTCTTTTTCAAAATGGCTTTGGCAATTCTATGTCTTTTGCATTTCTATATGATTTTAGGATTGGCTTGTCACTTCCTTTAAAAAAAGTCTGTTGGGATTTTAATAAGGATTGCATTGAGTCTATAGATCAATTTGGGGAGACTGATGTCTTAATAATATTATCTTGCAATCTGTTAACATGGACTATCTTTATTTATTCACATTTTCCCTAATTTCTCTCAGAAATGTTCTATAATTTTCAGTGTACAAATCTTGTACTTTTCCTTGTTAAATTTATTCCTAAGTGTTTTATTCTTTTTGATTCTATTGTGAATGAACTTAAAAATAATTTCATTCTCAAATTGTTCATGATTCGCATTGAAAATTTAATTGACTTTTTTATTTTGATCTTGTATCCTGAAAACTTGGTAAATTTATTAGTTCTCAGAGGACATTTTTGTGGATTCTTTAAGATTTTCTACATATAGGATGATACTATCTGTGAATAAAAGAGTTTTATGTCTTCTTTTCAATCTGTATATCTTTAAATATTTTTTTGAGGGGGCCTTATTTCACTGGCTATAATCTTCAGAATATTGCTAAATAGAAGTGGTGAGAATGAATGTCTTTGCTTCATTTCTAAGCTTTGGTGAATACAGTCAGTCTTTCACCATTAAGAACAATGTTAGCTGCGAGTTTTTTTGTGATGCACTTCATCAGGTTGAAGAAGTTTGCTTATATTCCTAGATTGTGGATGGTTTTTGTCATGAATGGGTGTTGAATTTTGTCAATTGTTTTTTTGTGTCTGTTGAGATAATTCACCATCTGAGTGTACCATCTGTTTTTTGCCAGGACCCTAACTGATAAAAATACTCATTGCAAAATAAAATGTATGTGATGGAGTTGGGTTCCCTAGTGTCTACTCAATGAATTATTGCATTGATTTGATGCCCATTCTCCCAGCTTTTGGGCATCAAGAGATTTGGTATTAAAATATATCCACAAAAAACTTCATACTCTTTCTTTAAAAAGTGAAGCTTAGTTCTTCTCCCCCTGAGTGTGGACTGGACTTAGTGACTCACTTCTAATGAATAGAATGTGGCAGAAATGGTGGGGTGTGATTTCTGTGACTAGGTCATGGTAGACATTAGCTTCTGCCTTGTTCTCTCTCTCTCTCTCTCTCTCTGATCATCACTCTGAGAGAAACCAGCCACCATGTTGTGAGATTATTTAAGCAGCTCTACAGAAAGGTCTGCAGAGTGAAGCCTCTGAGAGTGAGTCATTTTGGAAGAGACTACTTAAGCTTCTGACATTAGCTCCAGTCAATATCCGACTACAAGCCCATGAGATACCCTAAGCCAGAATCACCCAACTAAGCTGCTCTCGAATTTCTCAGTGACTGCAAGATAATAAGTGATTATTGTTTTAAGTCACTATGTGTTGGAGTGATGTGTTATGTAGCAGTTGAAAATATAAGAGACTTTGCAAAAAATTTCTCTCAGAATTTGTTGGATTCTAAAAATGACAAAGATGGGTCTGAAGAAATAAGGATATCTGGACCTGGGAGCTCTTTTAGAAATTAGGTCCTACAAGAATGGGGAACTGTTCTAATAAGGTGTTGGCAAGCACTACATGAGAAAACATTTCACAAGTGGTAAACACTGTGTAAATGTTTTGTTATTACTAGGAGTATCACTGTAGTATCCAAGCTTACATTCAATGTCATTTTGTCCAGCATCCTTCTTTCTATTCCCACATGTCAGGTCTTCAATAATGTACATTATTCTAAGAAAGGAACCCTCCTAACACCAACATGCTGACCACGTACTTGATATGGACACACAAGGCCACCCACGTTCTGCTTCCATCATTGTCCTTTCTAGAATGCCAGCCAGAGGAACCAGCATACTCTGAATTTTGATCACATACGGGTGGGTGATCTGCTTTCTAGTTAGTGTTCCTTGCCTGGCCCCTTCTGCAAAAAGTTTCATCCAGGGAAAAGACCTGTAGCCATCAAGTCAAAGGCTATAGAAGTATTTACAAAGCAAGTGAAGTCTTGCTTAGCAATTGAGGGGGAAAAAGAGAAACATTTGCCTCAGGCTGCCATCCTGTGCTGTATCATTTGTACAAAGTGGAATGTAAGTTTCTGTTTACTGAAAAGAGGACAAGTTGCTGCTGATAAGCAGAAGGTCATCATCCATCTCCATTTGCATACAAATTACTTTCTTCTCTTCTTTTCAAGTGGACAGAGAGCTGGTTTATTGTTCTAAGAAGCAGCAAACTCTTCTCAAGTTGCCTATAATGTATAGGCTTTGTGGGTGCAAGTGACAGAAACCCAACCTAACCCAAAGTAGCTTAAGCAAAACTGGTAACTTTCTAATCTCTCTAATCAAATCACGAAGGTGGGCAATACTTTAACTGCAAAGGGGGATGCAAATACCATCTTTGGTCTTATCTTCTCTTATTTCTAAGTTAATTGCCCTTGTTCTCTCCCCACAAGGCTAAACCCATGGCCAATTAGATATCTTCAAACCTAAACTAGCTTTTCACTTGATATGGCTGTTTGGACATCTGGTAGGGCTCTCAAGGTAAGCATATTAAACTCAGTTTATGATCTTGCCTTTGTAACCTGCTCCTCCTCATCCAGTGTTTTTCTACCAGAGTGGATGTCTCCTCTCTCCATCTCCTCAGCTAGCTGCATAAGCCAGGAACCCAGTGTAGCTTCTGACCTTTCTCATTCCTGCACAGCCAGCCAGGAAATAGCTCTGGGGTCCAGTTGCCTCTTTTTATCCCTCTTTTCATCCCTCTAACATGGGCTAATCACCTTCTGATGGGCCCCTCTTATGTCTACTCCTGCCTCGCTCTCGCTTCTTCTCCACATGATTGCCATCAATGTCCTTAAAAATGTACATTGGATCCTGTGGGTCCCCTGATACACACCCTTCTCTCACTATTAGGATAAAACCCCAAATCCTTGCTGTGGCATAATCCCACCTGGCCTCATCAAGAGCTTCTTTCCTTCTTGCTCTTCAGACACTCTGTTCCTTCCCACTTTGTAACTCTTATACATATTGCTTCTTCTGCCAGGAATGAACATTTTTTTCCTTTACCTACTTTAGTTCTCCTTCACACCTCAGAGCAAGTATGGGAGTTTTAAAATAATTCTATAAGTTAGTTAATATTCCTCCCTCCAAAATAGAACCTAATTCACCTCTCCTTGAGTGCAGGCTAGACTTTGTGACTCATTTCTAATAAATAGAAGATGGTGGAAATGACAATGTGTGACTTCTGAAACTAGATCATAAGAGACATTGCAGCTTCCTTTTTGTTTTCTCTCTTGGATCACCTGGTCTGAGAGAACCCAGCTGCCAATGTTGTGAGGATACTTGAGCAGTCCTCTGTAGAGGTCCACATAGTGAGGAAATGAGGTCTCCTGCCAACAGCCATGTGAGTGAGTTTAGAAGTAGAGACTCTAGCCCCAGTTGAACCTTCAGAGGATGCAGCCTTGGCCAACATCTTGACAGTGACCTCATGAAAGACACTTACCCAAAACTACCCAGTTAAGTCAGCAACAAATTCCTGATCCACAGAAACCGAGACAATAAATATTTTTTAAGCCACTACATTTTGTGGTAATTCCTTGCACAGAAATAGATGACTACTATAGTAATTTCCTATATTATTCTTTCTTATAGCATTTATGGCATTTCAAGTTAAATAATTAACTATGGAACCAACTAGAGATGTCTGTTGTAGTCATTGCTGTGGCCTCGAGGTAAATACAGAATTGAATGTCACCATGTGCACCAATTGGTGGTGAGTCAAGCCTGTGCTGGGAGGCAGTGGCATGCTAACCAAAACAGGCACCTAAAGCCTATTGTTTTAAATAATCTTTCAACTATAAGATAAAATTAGTTTTCATAACAATCATGCATATTGTTTGAATTCAGTCAAATATCTCCTGTTTGCACTAGAAATGAGCACATGTCAAACAAAAATGTGACACTTCCCAGCTCTCCTTCTTTATTGCTGTTTTAAATGTTAAACAAATAAAAACTCCAAGTGGTTGAAATGAAAGGCAGAATTAAAGTAACTCAAATTCTCTTTCTTTGTCTTCATAATAACTGTGCTATTGTTTATTTTGAATCTACTGCTTAAACATAATAGATATGTAATATGTAACACCATAGGGATTGGAGACCTGAATTGCACCCCAAGTGAGCCCATCTATTGGACACCTTGGCAGACCTACTCTTAATGTGAACATGTGCAGCTGAGTCCTTGCATACTGGGGGTCGACTATACAACTGGGACCTCTCCAAATGAACCTCCGTGTCTAATGTAATGTTATTTAAAGGACAAGTCATTCAACATGCTAATCTGAAGCTATATTATTAAAATCAACAGTAACTGCAGCAATTTTCTAGAAATTAGACCAACAAAAAGATCCAGTGTGGGGAGGGGGAGGAAGCATATTTTATCACTGGCATTGCATAGAACTGAGCATGGGGAAAATAAAAAGTACATCAACTTTTAGTTGGTTTTATTATCGTTTTAAAATTCTTTATAGACAATGTACCCTTTATGGTGGCCCCCTGAGGTGGGCAGCTCCATTCCTGGTCCTGTCCTGGGAAACTAGGGAAAGATTCATCAGGTGTGATCTATGAGCAAGACTCTGAAGGCACAGGGATGGCATTAGCCATCTAGTGATTTTGCAGCATCCTTGTGGACATATTCTTTGAGTATCTTTGCTGTACCCAGGACAGTGCTTTGGAGGCAGTGCCCTGAGATAACTCTAGATCCATGGTGACAGCCAGGATGTGGGTGTTGGTCCATCCTTGTGTCAGCTTTAGCCTTTCATGCCACTTGTCTGTCACACTGATGGAGCTTGGGAACCAAACAGCAAAGCCCTTCTGGAGCAGAGCACAGGCTCATGAAAGATACTTTGGATGCTGTCAGGTTATAGCTCCATTTCCTATGTAGAGGCTTTAAAAGGCGTTTAAATATTTCAAATAGTCTCTAAATTTTTTAGAATTCATAAATTTGGAATAGTAACAAGAGCATAAAAGAAAAAGCCTGTTCCCAACCAATAGGAAACAGACCTGGTATATTTATACGTTTATCATTTATTTCCATTTCTCACCTGGATAGTCCCTGGAGATTTGATTTCTCATTTCCTGGAGAATCTAAAGACAGAAAGCAGAACTTGATGTTAAATAATCTTTACTCTACATCTGTTCAAACTACCTGCAAGACACTACTCATTTGTCCTTATGCACAAACATCAATCCCGGGAACATGAAATTTTAACTATCAATAAATATTCCGACATCCGCACACATGGAGCATCTAATTCCAGCATCAAAATGCAGATAGGCATGAATAGATATTTGGATTTATGACAAAAGGGATATCATCTGAATACCCCTCCCAGAAAGGGCTAGTGATGATGCCTACTTCCCTCTGCCCGTTTCTACCAAGTTGGTCCTGTAATCCTGTTTAATTAATAATAAACATTGCAGGATTTTTCCCCTGTTTGAATTATGTTTGAAATGAGATGGCTGGATGCTTCTTATAAAAATGCTTTGAAAAATAAACCATGTCAGAAATGAGTGATTTATTATCACTCAGAATGTTGGCAGGGGAAATCTCAGAAGAGGAGAGAATTGATGTTGCTTCCTGCCGGCATTTCTACTAAAATGCTGGTCCAATTTGCTTTCTTCCTGGGCCCATGCATAGGGCAGATTTTGCATGAGGCCCTCCCCTTTTTTATTTCATGCCTCTGTTCTTCCTTCCTCTTAGAATCGGCCCCCACTTTGGAGGCCAAGCCCTCCGCTTCCATGGCATAGGGCAGGCAGGGGGTAAGAGGACAGCTTTGAAGTCCCTGGGGACACTCCCCACTGTGCATGCTGGCCATTAGCTAAAGTCAGAGGTCAGAGGAATGAAGCTTTTGAAGACTTCAAATGAGCTGCATTATACTGTGGAAACGTTTGCAGTTTGGTAAGCTTGCGGGCCAAAGTTCTTGAACAGATTCTACCCAAATTACAGGGTAGCTCTGCTCTCAATAATTTGCTCTGTTAGAAATATAAGCAGTTATTTGGGCACTTACTATGTATCACACATTGTTCTAAGTCCTTTCTATGTAGAATAGCACTTGGTCTTCACAAGTGTATTATTAATGCCATCCTGTTTTTACAGAGGAGAAAACCAAAGAACACACATAGCAAGCAAGAGGCCAAGTTAGGAAAGGCACCCATGCTGTCCATCCCAGGAGCCAGACTCAGAACCACAGATGTCACTGTACTATCTGCTATTACTAATGGAAGCCTTTCCTGAGCAGTCTATAAAGCCATGTGCTAGGCCCACCACAATAGCACTTCTTTTCTTCCTGGTGGGATCTGTAGAGCAGGATTGTTGTCTTCCTTTGACAGTGGAAGAAACTAAGGTTCAGGGAGTGAAGTCTAAGGAATAATTGTCTAAAGAAGCCCTTAGTGCCAACGTGTACTCCCAAATCCTTAGTTCACTTTCAAATCACTTGTGTTGTGTTACTTTGCTTGTGGCAATAACAGGTGAGCCATGGGGACATGGATTCACCTTCAGAACTGAGAGAATTCCAGCTCCATGTTTCTTGCGTCTGGCTTCTGTTCTGGGTTTTCTTCCCTTTGCAGCATTTTAGTGGCCGGCAGAGAGACCCAAGGAATGACAATATGAAAACCACCACGTGGGCCCCTTCCCTTGCCCTCACCCATCAGGCTATTCACGATAGGAAAGAAGAGCTGGAAACTGGGAAATATTGAATGTCAGAGAGGAGATGGGGTGGGGGATTCTCGTGTCCAGTAGATGGAAATGCAAATTGATCCAGCCTTGGAGAGCAACTTGGCGGTGCCCAGGGAAATTGAAAATATTCATAGCTATTGCCCAGGAATTCCACATGCGTCAGGAAACAGGGGATAGGAAAACAATGGAAGATGTCTCAGTGCCCATGAACAGGGTGGTGTATTCACATACCAGATTTCTGTAAGCATTTGAAGTTAATGAACTAGATGTACATAGATCAACATGTGTAACTATCAAAAACATAAAGTTGAGTGACAAAAAGCAAGTTCTAGGAAGCTTAAGCAGTCCAAACAATAATCTTATAGACTGCTCATGGGTGAGCCCCATGTGCAAAGTGAAGGCACAGCCCCTATTTAAGAGAGAGGAGGGAAGGTACAGTCCTGGGAGCAGGGTTGAGAGTGATTTTACTTGATCTGTAATGTTTTGTCCATTTATAATTTAAAAAAATCACAGAAGACAGAAGATGTTGGCATTCGCCAATTTAGGGTGGTAGGAACCCTAGAATTTATTATTCTCTGCACTTTTCTGTATTTCAAATATATCTAAAAACTGATTACCAACGTGAAAGTACACACTGAATTTATATAGTCCTCTTCTTCAATGAATTTGTTTTATAGCAGATCTGGTGGCAGAAGGGGACTGAAGTTATCTCCTCAAACAAGTGAATTTCTTGCCAACATGCTTTCCCCGGCAGCGTGGGCACAGAAAGAAAGCAAAGAGCTGGCTGTGTTTAACAGTTGTATCCAGGCGGCCTTAAAAAAATCTGGACACTGTAGGCAATAGTGATTCCCATACACACAGAGGCATGAATGGGGCGGTGGGGTAAAAAGGGAATCAGTCAATAAATGCATTTCTTCTGCTCCTGACCTCAAATAATGTGTGCTGATTAAGGGCCTTATCACTTATTTTTAAAACCAGTGTTAAATATTAATTAGAAGTCATATAGCTTGACCCTGGGAGGGGCCATCCCATCCCTCCCTCGGGGTCTTCTTGGGGCTTCAAAAGCCTCCCCCCACACTTGCCACCCGGGAACCAGGCAGATTTAAATTGGAAATCACCATAACTTGCTCTCTCTACCAGCGTAAATGTAGACAGGACAATTATGGAAACAGAATTCATTGTTCGAACAGGCTGAGCTCATAATATTAGTGTAGATTAAAAAAATCATTTCTTGGCCAGGAATTAAAAATAGCTTATTTTCTCCCCCCTATCCCCACCCTTTCTTTCTGTCTCTTGCCAGATTTAGAATCCGAGGAAACTTGATGGGTTACCTCCTAGTTAGTATTCCTCCAGCAACTCATATTTGCAACATCCCTGAGAATCATTTTATTTTAAACACCGGTTCTTTGCAATATTCCTGCAAGGGAGTTCCAAGTTATTAGCTCAGTTTTAAATGTAAGGAGATGGGAGCAGACAGGCACAGGTACGGAGACCTAAGGAGTCTCAGGGACTGATTTGGAGATGGTTCCCAAACCCTTGCCCCCCAATCTGAGCACTCAAGAAGAGAGGAATTTCAGCCTCTTCACGTTATTGGACCCTTTTCATCCATTTTCAGTGGGTTCTTCACTGCCTTAGAATTTTAAAAGTTTCAATAATGGCTTCTAATAGCACCTGATTTTATACGCATGGAAAACCGATCCATGGAGCGTGC
>NW_003852487.1:3070492-3071006 GCF_000181295.1 Otolemur garnettii | reverse complement strand
GCTGAAAGAATTCTGTAGTGTCCCCTCAGACCTTTCAATAAATAAACATGTTGAATGTAATAACAATATTACCACCATAAAGAATTATATTGCAGTGAGAGATGAGATGAGTTGCCCCAAACCTTGACAATCACGCTGCCTTTGTCTGGAACTAGTGCTTAATGAATCCGTAAGTATTTTTATTCCAATGCAGTGCTCATCCTGCTGAGCTGATCAGTGCTATTTGCTTTATTCCTATAAGATCTTTACATAAGTTTCTTCTGTTTTGCTGACGTCATCCTTTCTGCAGCAGCGCGGCTACTGGAATACAGGGGAAATCTTTATGTGCAAGGGCTTGGGTGGGGGAACGACGTTAGAAGCTAGGATACAACTCAGAAATTATAAGAGGAAATCATTATTACAGCAGAGAAGAAATATCACACTAGTCTACACTAATGCACTTAACTGTCAAACACAGAGATCTTTAAGATGATGGAGCATGCCCCACAAAGGAGGAAAATGAGAAGGAAAAATG
>NW_003852487.1:3068303-3069875 GCF_000181295.1 Otolemur garnettii | reverse complement strand
AGAAGGACGGAAGGAAGGTAGAGAGAACTGGAGAGGTGGGGGTGGGGTTGGCTTCATGTTGATGAGAATCAGGTACAGGTGCTTTTAGACTCCTTTTCACTACATTCAAGATGCCTTTTTCTCACCTGAAGTATCCACTCCCCAACCCAGCCCCTCATGTCAGTGTTCATGTCGGAACTAGGAGCTTCCTGGCCCACAGCTCATCTGATTCCCACACAATTCAGCCACCCAGTCCTGGCTCCAAGCTTTCTGTCTGTGCCATAACATCTGCAAATTGCATCTGCTCATTGATTCAGGCACTGATCACTCGCTCTGGCCCCAGCGACTGAGCAGATCCACCTGAAACTTTCTCCAGTCTTACTGAACCCCAGAGCCACATTCTTTGCCCAGTCCCATGCTGCCATTCCTTCCCTGAAAGCCACTAGCCACTGTCACTATTTCCCCTAATCTGGCTCCTGAATGAGCCTGGGGATTCTCCATCTCTGTGGCCCTGAAAGGGCTTCCTCCCCTTTCTAGGGTGTGTTATTGTTCTGGATAAAAGCAAACCCCAGGTACTGTTATAATGTTAGCCTGTTTGTCAGGCAGTGTTAGCTCATGGGAGGTGTCAAGAGAGTTCCATCATTCTTCCCAGAGCTTACTCTGCAGTGTGCAAAACAGACGTGGGAAGAGTGAGTGGAGAGCAGGGTAGGGTGTCCAGTACCAGGAAAGGGCCGGTCAGGGGCTCTGGGAACCCAGAGGAGGCACAGCCACCTGGCTGCAAGCCAGAGAGAGCTCAGAGAGCTTCCTGGTGGAAGGATGCTGGAAGTGCATCCCAAGGGATAGACGTTTTCAAGGGGTGGACAGATGGCTACTGAGGGCACCCACAATGAAAGGGTGAGATGCCGAAGAAGGCACTGGGGCCAGGAGACAGAGTCCTGTTCAGAGACTGGAAGGTGAGAAGAGTGGCTTTTCAAATCAGCAGGTGACATGGTTCTTGATACCCCCATGGGAGCCACTAGGACATCTGGGCCCTGCCCTCTAGCTCAGAAAGCCTAGGACCCACATGGATTAGTCATCAGATGCAGGCAGCCCCCAAAGGGGCAAGGCTGTGGACACTGTTATCTCCACAGAAGCAGCCACTCCTGAGGGCTTTAGGATGAAGGCTGAGTGCCCACAGTACTGCCAGCAGCTGTAGTGGTGAGTCCCTCACCAAGGATCATCCAGGAGATACATGGTGGCCATCACAGCCTCCTCCCCGCTCAGCTCTCTCATTAGTAAAATGTCATTATTAAAATGTCCCCTTGTTTATTTTATTTTGCAAAGTCTTATTTGCATTCATTGTGTATCTTTAACATATCATTTCCCTATTTGCTTATGTTACAGGGTACATTAATTACAGTAAAGAAGGAAAACATTACTGTGGAGTGTGTACACACACACCCTCTACTGAGTTCATTCTGTGTTAAATAATTAGGTTATCAGCATTTTAAATGCTCAGTGCTATGCAAAAATACTTGTTGCATTGTTATATGGGAGTTGGGGAGCATTTTAATAATTTTCAGAAATTGCTGGGGTGTTTTGAACCAGGCTAGG
>NW_003852487.1:3005787-3066910 GCF_000181295.1 Otolemur garnettii | reverse complement strand
GGTCAAGAAAAATGGGTGTGATTCTGAGTAGTAACCATGGCAATAACATGGATGGAACAGCTCACATGTTCCAAAGAATTTGCCTGAACACTGTCCCAGAAAGAGGGGACCGATCATTTATCTCCATCTT
Source organism: Otolemur garnettii (assembly GCF_000181295.1). Taxonomy (NCBI): domain Eukaryota; kingdom Metazoa; phylum Chordata; class Mammalia; order Primates; family Galagidae; genus Otolemur; species Otolemur garnettii. Next base: position 3,066,780 of record NW_003852487.1, on the reverse strand, counting down.
AATACCCAGACAGGCTGAGTGATTTGCCCAAGGTCACACAGCATGTGAGTGGCAGGGCAGAAATATAAACCCAAGACTGTATGACCCCGCCATCACCCAGCTCCCCACACCCCACAATTCCATTTTAAGATTTTGAAATGATTGGTTTCTGAGTGAACCTGCCATAGGGTTGGGGTACCTTGACCTGAGTCGGGTCATTAAGCTCAACTGTCATTTCTAGATTTTTTGGCTAGAATTTTAGGAAGAAATTGAAAGCTCTTGCAGTCGTTATGCAGCCTTCTGCATTTCTCTGTTGAGCAGGAGATGCATTTGTTACCACACTAATTAGAGCAGAAATTAGCTAAAATGCTGAGTTTTAGCAGAGAGTGATTCGGCTGCAGGTGTCAGTAATTAGCGAAAAATGAGTCATTTGATGTTTGTAGACACACAGCCTTCTCAACTTTTATCCAAAAATAAACTTCGTGGGTCTATTGTTCTGAATCACTTCTGCTAATGCATGTGTCTATCTTAATGTAATTCAGTATAAATATTTTAAATAAATCAGTAATGTTGTTTTTCAGCGGCAGCACAAAAATGAAATACGAATAAAATATTTTTTAGTGAGTTCGGCAGAAACCTGAAAAACAGACGTATAGAAATTATTGTTTGATAGCTCTTTCTTTCTTTTTTTCCCTCCCTTTCTTTTGGTTTCTTGGGGCATAAATAATTTACCTCCAATATCCTGTCCTGAGCAGGGACTGAGCAAATAAAATAAACAGAATGCCAATGGATACCTGCAGGCTTTGGAAATACCATTAGAATTCCCTCCTAAACTAGACATTCACTTGTTAGTCCTGGACCTCACTGCTTGGCAACAGCCTGAGTTCTGAGGCAGGAGGCGTAAAAAAGGAAACTTACATAGAGGTAGAGAGAGCTGGTGCCTTGCAAAGCAAAATCTATTCCTTTATCAAACCGGATAAGTCGGCCAATGATGAGATAGAGATATGAGAGCATCTGTGTGCATAGCAGGTGGGAACAGAAGCCTGGAAATTATTTTTTTCTTGAACAACACTTGTGTGCATGTATTGGTGCATGTGATGCGTGTGTCTAAAGTGTGCTTTTGTGTGTTGTGTGTGTGCATTTTCAGGCTTAGAATCAGTGCCTGCGGCAACCATCATCCAACAAAGCACAGCCCTACCATGGGAAGCTGAATGCAGGCGTCTCCCTCTTGCCCAGGAGAAGTGCCTGGCCCTTCCTACTCGCTAGCTGGGTTCTAAAGCACTCTGCTGCTTTCTCTGGTACTCATGCATCTGGACACGAGCAGATCTTGGATCAACCAGGGTGACATGCAGGAGTAGACTGTCCTGCACCATGTGGCAGAGTAAGGGGACCCTGTCTGTCCACAGTGAGCCTGATGACTCTTGTGCTCAGAAGCTGGCTAATCAAGGGTATAGGGCGAGTGTGTCCAACACATTCTCTTTAACAATTTGGCATCCTTAAGAATAACTAGTGCAATGGACCAAATTACTTCAAATGGGTATAAATCTATGTTTTCATAATATTTAATAAAGAAGTATCATTGATCACTTTTAGAGGATATTAGGGTATCCACTCATTATTTTGAAAATTGGTCAGTAAAGGGGAAAAATTTAAACATTTATCTTGCCTTTTCTATAGCAATGGTACCTCAGGCCTGGTGACCAGACATTTAACGAGAGGAAGGTCTTCACTATAGAAGTATTCAAGCTAGTGAAGAATAAAATATGGAATTCAGATATTTACATTTTGCACCCCCTAATGAACTAAGAATGGATCCAAGCAATGATCATAAAGGCCATGAATATTCTCCAAAAAGATACAAACCAAGCACTCTGTGCCCCAGTGGAAGGACATGACACCACATAATGAAATATTCTTGCCCAATATCAAAATCTGAACCTAATCAAGACCCTCAATCTAACCATCAATTTACAGAAAGTACAGAGAACAGAAGAACATATTAAATGACATCATGATAAACTTCATAGGACAAATGACCCAATTTTTTCATTAAATAATTTGCAAGAAAAAGAGGGAGGGATATAGATGAAAGGAGACATACAGACAGATGAAACAATTGCAATGTCTGAATCTTATTTAGATCCTGACTTACATTTTAAAGCAATAAAAGAAAAAATACATATGAGACAATTAGGGAGCTTTGAATGGTGCCTGGATATTTGATGATATGTGGGTATTAAGGAATCATTGTGTATATAATTAGCTATGATAATGGCATCATGTCTATGTTTTTGAAAGATGAACACTAAAATATTTACAGATTAAACTAGGTAATGCCTGGGATTTGCTTCAAATGAATTTAGGGCTTCCTTGGAGTGGGTAGAGAAACAAAGTGGGACAAAGTTGTTCTTGGCCTTAGTTGAAAATTGTTGAAGCTGGGTGAGGTCACATGGGAGCTCAGTACAGAGCTCTCTTTGCCTTTGAGGTGTTCCAAATTTTCGGTAATGAAAAGTCTCCTCTGGAAGGATGTCCTTGCTACCTTCCAGAGCTCCCCCAGGGGGCAGTAGAGCACAGAGGTCAAAAGATGGTTTTTGGCCTAAGAGCCAGACTTGAGAATAAACATTTGTAAAGTGGTTGACACCGGCACCATCTCATAGGACTGCTGGGAAGATGCCATGACATATGTTGGTCTGGTGTTTGGCGAAGGGATCAGTACATTTGCTGTTTCTATTCCTGGCCTCTTTCTTTCCATAGGGCCCTGTGAAGTTGATCCACTGGAGCTCATGAAAGGCTGAAAAAGGAAATGTAAAGTAGATCTGATCAGAAGGGCTCAGACGCTAGCCTCAGCTCTCCGGCACCCAGTCATGTCTCTGGGATCCCAGAGAAGAGGGAGTTTCAACTGGGTGGCAGAAGGACCTTCTTTCAGCAGCCAGGCAGTGGGGAATGGGCGTAGACTAAGAACAGAGAGGAAGCTGCTACAGTGGAACAGGTGGCACAATCACCTTATTGGTAAAAGAACTGTATTTCCTTTCTGGAAATATATGCAGAGGCAGATGTGTTCAGTTCATCCCAGTAGCCAGAGGTAGGGATGGGTGAGATTTCTGCATGTGGGAGTGTTCTGGGCTTCTGAATGATACTGAGTGGCCCCAAGTAAAGTGTTAGACATTTAGCATCTTCTGGAGTGGAGGTCATCATACTTTCTATAACAGACCAGATAGCAAATGCTTTAGGCTTTGTGGGCAGCCAGAGATAACGCATAAAGGAATGGGCATTGTTGTGTTCCAGTAGGACTTTGCTGACAAAGCCAGGCAGCAGACCGCATTTGGTCAGAGGGTCACAGTTCGATCAGCCCTGTTCTCTTGTTCCATTGCTGTCCTTTCTGTGATGATGGAAGGGTACTTTCCGTGCTGTGCAAAATGAGAACCATTAGCCACATACGGTTACTAAGCACTTTAAACGGGGTTAGTTGGACTGGGGAACTAATTTTTAATTTTTATTAAATCTGAGTTAGTTTCAATTTTAGAAGTCACATGTAGCTAGTTACTACCAGTCCTGCCATTAAAGGAGGAGGAGATGTAGCACAAAGAAAGGAAGTGATTTGTTTACGATCAGGCTCCAACCTTTGGGTCCCAGCCTTTCCTTGCTCCATGGCATGAAGCAGCCTGACCCCAAGAATTGCTTGAGTGTTGAGGTAGGAGAACCAGGTGCTGATCCACCATCTGCCCAGGCTTTGGGACCTGGGCAAAGTCATCGACCTTGTTGCTCTTCTCTTTCTCCATTTGTACCGTGGAGGCCACACCCCAATCTCAGCTGATTCCCATTCACCAGTGGGGGGGTTCTCAAAGGATCACACAAGACAATGTGAGCAAAGGCCTTTTGAATACTTCAAAGCACCCTGGGAGGTTCAGGATGTTCTGCATTAATTTATCTAACCTGAGGTAGGAAAGTGAAATGTTGGCTATGAAAGACAGGAGGAAGCTGTGTGATTCATCACTCGCTGAAGCTCTCCCAGGTTAAATCTCTTTTCCAGTGAATTTCCTGGGGATAATTCAGGGCTATGTTCCAGCTAACAAATTCATCCCTTTGCTTTGACTCTGAACCAAATTCTGGGATGGCATCAAAGCCAGCCTCCCAGGAGTCCCTGGGAACTGTCTGGGCCCCATGTCCTCTGATCCCTCCCTATCCCTGTGCTGGAGATGGTCCTGGTCCCACTATCCTCCACTCCTTGCAGACCCCATCAAACCCCTGGCCCTGCTACCGCTGCCCTCCCCTTGTCATGATTATTAAATCAGTGCCCACTTGGTCCTGAGGGACCAAGGGAACTCAAGGTCTGACTTTATTTCCAGAGGAGGATGTGGGGGAAGGTGGGGAAGGGCATAGCATCACATGCTGAGTTGGTTCCCCTGTGAGAATAGGGAGAAGGAAACATACCCTGAAAGGGGAAATTAAGACTCTCAGCAAGACCCTTAAGCTGAGGTTCCTTCCCTGTCAATGGTCAGACATGAGAAGTATTTCAAAAACCCTGAGCACAGGGCTTCTCCCCAGAAACAGATGATTCCAGATGGAATGGAGCAGGGGCCTTATGAAGCAAGATTACTGGGCCCATAGGAACACTCTGTCAAGCTCTGTGTGTGAAACAGTTCATTTTTCAAAAGGAAGGGAGCTCTGAATCCCACCATTCCTCTCCCACCTCATAGTGGTGTCGTTTAAAAGATATAATCAGAACTTTAAAAGGAACCAAATGGGAGGTGTGGTCACAGATCGTGGTCTGGAACCCGAGAACCTAGGCAGCATTTCCCTAGTCTCTATGAGGTTTTGATTTCTAGCTGGTCACTAAGAGGTCACTGACCTCTCCCTGGGGGCCAAGAAAATTGAGGGGCTCTCCTGCAGGGAGAGATGGGAAGCCTCCCTCAAGGGCTCAAGGGAGTCCAGGTGAAGGCCTTTCTGGACTTTTCCTTCCCTTGGCAGCAGAAGGCCAGGATCACAGAGGAGGAGGGTCCAGCCCAGGCTTGGTGCCAGCCAGTTCCAAAAGGCACTGATGGGCATCCAGGTAAACAGAGTCAGGAATGTCTCCAACTTGGCTTCCTGGCTCAGAACCTGGATCTGCTGCCTTTGGCTCCCCTGCCAAGCGATGACCAGGAAGCTGTGACAATAGTTCAGACAGGAGAGTGGCCAGTTCACAGGCCTCTGCAGTCAGGGGAAAGGCAGGACAGAGGCAGGGCTCCAGGTCAGGCCTGAGAGGAGTGGCTGCACTGCCCACTTTCTGTAACTTTCCCTCAGCAGCTGCTGGGGCTGTTCCCTGCTTCCCCCCTCCCTCCTTCCCCCCTCCCTCCTTCCCCTCCTTCCCCCCTCCCTCCTTCCCTCTTTTCCTCCTTCCTTCTTATTTACATTTAATGTAAATGTTATGTTTTAAATTTGTTTGAGGCCGAATTCCAGAAAAGTAAGCATGTGTGTGGGTAACATTTTTTCATTTTACAAATTTTATTTTATGTAGTATTATTAAACATCGCGATATCTGCTTTTGTGCCTCCTCATACCTGTTATACTTAGCCTCTCAGTAAAACACTGAAGGATTTTAGTTTAATTCAGTTAATTAAAAATATATAACCCACTTATCAGAGAGATGGAAAATGGAAAATTGCTTACCAGGAACTGGGGAGGGGAGATGGGCAGCTGTTGGTCAGGGGGAGCTGAGTGCAGTTTGGAAAGATGAACAAGTTCCCGAAGGGGATGGGGGTGATGGTCATGCAACAGTGTGAATGTGCTTGATGTCACCGACTGTACTCTTGGAAATGGTAAAAATGGTAAATTCTATGGTAGGTGCATTTTACCACAATTAAATCAAAACATAATGAGCAGGCAATTTGGTATCTTACCAAGGTGCTGTGCATTTAAACTTTTGTGAAGCTGGTGTGTGTGCTTGTGTGTTTTTTTGTTGTGATACTTTGTTTCATTTTCCCTGACTGACTTAAGGACCTCTTAGTTGAAAATTGGTCTTTCTGTGCTTATTAATAGTATGTACCTTAATTCCATGGTGAAATTGTGTCCTTGAACATTATATCTTTTAAAAGAAGGCTTCCCATGGTTTCTGAGGTGAACAAAGTTCACAGAGGTACTCTTCAGTCCACTTTTTTTGAGACATAATTTTGCTTAATCATTTTTCTCCTCTTTGAGTGTTCTCTGAAACAGCCCCTCCCTTCAGTGTACCAGCTGTCCCCTCCTTTCCCTCACCCCTCTTCCAGGAGCAGGGGATACCTTAGAGCTCAATGGTGTCCCACCAAGTGAGGTCCTCCTCCCCCTGCCAGGTGCTGCTCATAGAGCTCCAAAGCACTGGACCCCACAGCCACTAGGCAGTGGCAATGACCATCTGAGCCCACTGGGTTCCCATCTGCAAAATAAGTGGGTCCCTCAAATCCAATGCTGAGCACAAAGCAAACCTAGTGGTGCCACCTTTAGGCTGAGAACAGCTCCACACTGGAGTACCACAGAGCCTGCCTCATAGGGGGCGTGTGAATTAAATGGGGTAATTATGAAGACCCCAGAATAGTACCTTAACAGAGTGGTCCTTGGTAAATGTGGGATATTCTTATCATTGTCTTTGCTTTTCTGACTGAAATCACCACTAGTCTGATTGGGACCCACATGTTATAATGCAGAACCCCCACCACCACTCCAGTTGTATTTGCCAGCAGAGGGCAATAGTTCAAGGTTATCACAGACGGGGTGATGAAGAGCATGGGACAGGATCAAGGGAGCATCTCTTTATGTCCCATGTCCCCAGCCCTCTTGGTTTCTCTTCTGGAGGGCATCATCACTCATTCAAGCTGTGAGGTTCACCCCTCATTGGAGCCTGCAAGAAACTTAGCTAAAAATCAATTCTTTGTTTTCTATGTGCAGGGACTGGGGTGGGGGTGGGGGGGTAGTGCATACTTATGATAGGGTCTTCCCTTTCTGGACATTTCTTTCAAATTATGTACATCTGGCAATGTCTTCCCTCCTGCTCTCCTTTGAAGGGGGATATTAGTTTTACCCACTTTGGTGAAACCTCAGAGAAGTTTTCCTCAAGCTGCAGTGGGCACATAGACCACCCAAAGGTCTCAAAAAATGCAGATTCTGGCTCAATAGGTATGGGTTTCTACCAAGTTCCAGTGGATACTGACACTGCTAGTATGTGGACCACATTTCAAGTAGTAAGTCCATGTTATGGGCATTGGCACCAGGGAACTTTCTGTGATAGGGAAGAAACAAAGTGGGTTGACCCCAGACACTGCCCATTGAAAGTAATATTGACTATTTCCTGCCTTGTCCTGGTTCTGGTCAGTAGAGAGAAGACCCCTCTGATTGTGACAACCACATAAGCTCCTTTTGTAGTGAGAGTGGAGCTGGAAACCAGAAGGATGGTGTGGAAGGAGAGTGCAGGACCAATTAGTAGCTCAGATTCCTGTCAACTTAGTGCAGGACCAATTAGGAGCTCAGATTCCTGTCAACTTGACTTGCCTAAGGCATCAATAAAGCTCTGGGGAGTGCTCAGGGTGATAGAAAGTTCCAGACACACCTCACAAACACGGTTCTGCTTTCTGTTCTTGATAATCTTCCCACCTAACAAGGAAGCAAAACTGGCTTACCTTCTTTCTGCCTAGGCCAGGACTCTAACCAGAATTTTCTTGGGCATACACATGCGTTGGTCCCAGGAGGAGTGAGGGGAAGGTCATCAGAGCCTGTGTTTTCATGCTGAAGGCATCTTGGGGGCTCCACAGACCTGCCTTTCTTGGCCCTAGACTAGGGTGACCAGACGTCCCGATTTTGGTGGGACAGTCCCACTTTTCAACAATTTGTTCTGCATCCCGTGGTGTTTTAAAAAAGTCCCAATTTTTGGAAAGAATGCACGAATGGGCTGGAGAATGAGAAGGGAATATACGGTTTTCGGCTGCCATATGGCTATTTTGCCAAAATATGAGTTTTATATTATTTTTGTTAATTTTATAATGTTAAACTGTAATAAATAATTGCTGAGAAGTGATTATTGAGAACTGCTTATCAAAGTTTGCATTGTTGTCAGGCCCTGCCCGCTCCGGCCATCCTCCCCCTCCCCCCGCCCGGCCATGTTGTCCCCTCTTACAGATGTTAAAATCTGGTCACCCTACCCTAGACTGAATGGCGGGTTTACTGTGGCAGGAGACAATGCTAGGTGGAGGGTTTGGTCCCTGCTCTCTCCAGCTGGCTGACACTTCCTTCTCCTCTCAGCTTACTTGCTCCCCCCAGATCTTTGAAGAAATCTCAGTAATTCACTAGATCAGAGTCTATCACCTAAGCATCAAAAATCCTGCTTCCCTCATACTCAGGAGGGCTCACCAGGAAGGCCTACAACGAGGGAACACATCCAGCCCACAGCCTGTTCCGGAAGGAAGGGTTAAACTCCCAAAGCAGTTAGTGGAAATCAAAGAGCCGCACATGCTCATTATCTCACAACAAACAGATCAGGTTAATAGCTGTCTGCTGGTTTGAACACTGGCTGACAAACCGGTGTGTTTTTTCTTCCCCAGTGTCTGCCAGTGTCTGTGACTTGACATTATACTAGTGGTTCAGTCCCAGAAGTTTCCTTAGGCGTTTTACATACTCTTTCCTGAATACTGACTCAAAGGATTTTAATAATTACTATGTTCAATGGGAAATCCTTCCCCCTCTCAATCCTCTCCTGTGGAAAAGTTGGCCTATGTTCCTCAGGGGGCTGCCTGCATCTTCTCCTGCAGCTCTGGGCCCATTTATATGAAACAGGAATGAACATAGAGGGTGGCCTGAGCTGGCAGCAGTGAGGGTGGGTGCCTGGCTATCCATGACCACCCCCAGCTTTGCTCCCCTTCAGATTCTTTTCTCTGTCTGGTGTCCCATAGCCAGGATGGAGGTGGGGCTGACAAAGGAGGCCCCAGAAGGTTGGGACTGATGCCCTGGACACCTGTTATACCTCTCTCTTCTGGTCAAGCCCTGCGTGAAGCCAGGGTCCCCAGGGAAGTGCTCCCAGGGCTCAAGACACAAGGGAGGGTTGGAGAAGGCCCATCTGATACCAACATCCTCATGCCATGGCCAGGAAGAGTGTCACTTTGGTCTTATCCTTTGTCCAATTGAGTGGTAAAGTGGCTGTAAGGCCAGGTGTGAACAAGGCAGTGAGCGGACCTGGAGGGAGGATATGGTTCCCCAAGAAAGAATCCCCTGAAATTCTTGCACATAAGGATGTATTTAGACATACAGTGGGCCTGGAAATCCCACAGACAAGAGTGACAGATGAAGATGGCAGCATCTCCATCCTTGAAACAAGCACCTGAAGCACCTGTCCACAGGCCTGGCCAGCTCCTGCCTGAGCAGCTCCTGTCTGCGTAGCTCTGGGCTTGTCTGGTGTCCTGCTGGCCATCCTGGCCTGCTCCAGGACTGAGACCTTCCCAAGAGGCGGCAGAAGCTCCCAAGCTTGAGGCCTCACATGTACCTCCCACAGCACAACAGCTGGGAGCCAGGCACAGACAGCCTGGGTTGAAAACTCAGTGTCCATTCTCACCAGCTGTGTGACCTCAACAACCTGCTAAATCTCTCATTGCCATTGTTACAGGTTGAATCATGTACCCAACCTTGCAGTCCCAACTCCAGTATATACCATCAAATGTGACTTTATTTGGGGAAAAGGTTTTCACAGAGGTAATAGTTACAAGGTCATTCCAGTGGCCCCACATCCAATAGGACCATGTCTTTCTGAGAAGGGAAAATCTGCACAGAGACACAAACACAGAGAGGAGATGTGGCTGCAAACCGAAAAGGTCGAGGCCTCCACAAGCTGGAAGATGCAAGGAAGGGCCTTCCCCCACAGGCTTCAGAGGCACTTGATCTTGGACTTCTGGCCCCCAGAACTGTGAGAAATTAAAGGTCTATTGTACTAAACCACCCAGTGCCTTTGTTACAGCAGCCCTAGGAAACTAAGACAGCCATAGCATCACACAGCCAAGAAGATAATAATGCCAGCTCCAAGGTTGTTGTGGGATGATGTGAGGTCACAAAAATGCTTAGCAAGCTGCTGAGCCTTAGGGACAGGCTCCGCCACTGACAGCTTCTACTCCCTAGGGATACAGGGGTCCTTCCCCCAACTTGCTGAAGATTAGCTTGACCTTGGAGTTGGGCTACTTCAATTTTATTTTATGATATTTTATTTTGCTGACTGGGAGTGGGAGAAGGGCAGAGAACCCAGAGACCCTGCATGTAAATGCATGTAAAATTTGAAATGCAATTTAAAATGTTGAGCCAAGAGCCCTGAAACTCAAGGAGCGCTCGCTCTCTCTTTCTCTCTCACAGACATGTACACACATACAGAGATTACTGCAACCAGTGTGCATAGAGGCACAGGGCAGGATCATGAAGGTGGACCTGACCCCTCTCTCAGCTCTCATCACAACAGAATTGCAGATTCTGTTGTAAATAAACCAACCCTCCCTCCTTTGCTATTTCTTTCCTGGAGCCTCCCCCTATCCACCTCCCCTTCCTAACAGATTCAACTTGCAAAGATTCCTGGCTCCTATGCACCTCTTGCAGCATACTAATTAAATGTTTCAAATGCTTCTAATCCGTGGTTAAGTGAAGATAAAATTTTAATGATTTAATTAGCAAGCTCTAGGAAAAAAAAATCATAATGAAGAAAGGCATTTCCAACTGTCCTGGGCTTTAAAAGTGTTTCTAAGTAGTGCTGCATTTGAGCTGCAGGAGGCTGGGCAAATGGTCTTTGCCACACTGCCTGGAAGCAGAGACTCCTGCTCGCTCCCCAACAGGTGGGGCTGCTTCGAGCCAGGTGGGCTCTTGCCTGGGTGGGAAAAGGCAGCCCAGAAAGGGGAGATCCATTAACTTGGAAATCACGTGGAAGCACCTGATGCTGGTTTCCAAAGGATACTCTGGAAATTGGTCCATTTTTCACATGTCCTCACAGCGTTTTTCCATTTTTCTTTTGGTGTTTGACTCTCTTCTTTCCAATGCAGGTACCTGATTTACTTGTAGCCACATTAATATTCAGTATTTACTAAAAGAAAACTGTGGCTTGGGGAGTGTGGGGTTTGAATGGAAAAATTAATTGCATTGTTTGAAGAGTTTGGGTGTCTGCAGCCTCTGGGGGCACCCATCTTTCAAAGTGGATTATTTTTTAAATTCAAAGATGCTGACACAAAGAGCTCCATGTAGAAGGATCCCTCTCCAGGAGGCACTTCCCTGTCTACCCCAATTTCTGACCTCAGCGTCCTTTATGTATCCCTTTCTGTTCACTGCCAACTGCCTCCCCATGTACACCCACAAATTCCCCAAATGGCCTTGGGAAGAGCCTCATTTATTCAGGAAAAAACACATGTTCCAAAAAGCCAGCAGGCAGTGTCTCCCTGACCAGCCCTGACCCAGGGAACAGCAGTGTGTGTGCCCGGCTGCTTGGAGAATGGGCGCCAGGAGCAGAGTCCCTGGTGCCCACTCATGGACCTGACTAAACATAGGACCAGATGTACATTCCTGTCTCCCACCACCCCGGCCGGAATAACTCTGAGGTACATGTTCTACATGGACTCACTAAGCACCCAGCAGGGTTAAGTCCCCATTACCCACAAAGGTGGTGACTTGGTAATGCATCCTGGATCTGTACATCTCAAAGTGACCTCTCTTGCCTCACTTCATCATTGCCCCACCTATGCCTCCTGGGACCACCTCCCAAATAAACTGGTCGTCATCTCAAGATCTGGTCCTAAGAAAATTCAAACTAAGGCAGGATGAGTGCATGATCGTGCATCATTCCCAGATGTTTATCCCTTAGCCTCTCAACAGAAGGAAGCATACCACCCCGCCAGGCTGGACCAGCCTGCTGCTTGAGCAACCCAGAGGCTTTATGGGTCCTCTTATATCATGTATTTTGGTTCCAAAATCTAAAATTGGGGCAATCAGATTCTTTCTTTGGAATTCAGATGAAGAAACAAGGACTTGATTTGCCATTTGGTGGTGAGAGAAAAAGCTCCAGAAGCCATGGAGAGCAGCTGAGCAGTGTCAATGGCAGGGCATCTGGAGGAGCCTCAGGTCCAGAGCCCTTCTCAGCATCACTTTTGTGAAGCCCAGCCCCACACAGCTGTCTTGGGTGCACTTAAGAGCTGCAAATATTCAGGTCTTTTCCCCACCCCAGGAGGCTGATCTGCACAGACCATATCAATGAATTACCCCTTTGGCTTCTGAATGGGCTCACCCAGGGGAGACTCCTAGAAAGAGCCCAGAGGGAAGAGGACAGCAAGGCCGGATTGTCTGTCCCCCAGCTCCTTCCTTGTGGGACCACCTCAGGTCAGTTGTGTCCCACCACTGAAGTTAAGGTCATCTCAAAGTGGCTCTCTCTGTGCGTCTCTCTCCTCCCTGGGGTCTGGTAATCAGATCCTCCAGCGCCCCCTTGGGCCTGGAGGTGGTGGCAGCCTTGCCGTTAGTATCCCCAAGATACTGGGTTTTCTCTTATGGTTCCCTACCATCCTTCCCACCCTTTTCTAAATGCACTCAGCCTTCATCATTGGCAGGTCCCACCAACCACAGGTCCAACCAAACATGGATCAAAAAGATTTTTTAAAAGTAATTTAAAAGCAATTAAATAATGTAAATTAAAAACAATACAGTATAACAACTACTTACATGGCATTTATACTGTACTGGGAATTATAATCAACCTAGACTTATTACTTCTTAAAGCATATGGGAAGATGTGCATAGGTTACATGCAAGTACTGCACCATTCTATATAAGATAGTCTAGAGCATCTGTGGATTTTGGTGTCTATGGGGGGGTCCTGGAACCAATCCTCCACAGATACCAAGGGATGACTGCTGTCTCTTTAGCCCTTCTTGAATTAACCTGAGTGCCCCATCTTCCCTGATGGGTACTGATGGACACATCCCTTTCACTTGAGCTGGCCTGTTTGGGTTGCTGATCCTCACAATCAAATGTATGAGTTTGGGGGTCACCAGACAACAAGGGTGTCTACTACAGAGAGCCCCCACTCCATAGCAGCGTGGAGCCGAGGGACCTTTTCCTAGGGTGTTAGCTCTTGTGTTTGCTCGACCTCCCTACACGACCCCATTTCTTTCTTTCAGGGGAAAGGATTTAGGGATGAGATATTTCTGCCAAAAAGCCTTTTCCTGTCATTAATATGTTAACAAATGCTGTCAAACACCCGTTGCAGTTGATAGAATTTGCCGTTGGCAGAAACTTCATGCTGCCAGACAAGGTTGTGTCTAAGCCCAGCTTCCTCTGCCAGCAGATCTTGGCATCAGAGGTCACTGGGGCCTGTTATGGAACTTACCTAACCCGTCAACAGTGACAATTTCTCATGTATGAATAATGCTTGCATGGAGCATTTCTGAATTCCTTCCTACAAAGGAGTCAGCTGAGATTCCAGAGGGGTTGAGGGGAAGGATAGGGAAGGGAAGGGAGAAGAGAAGAGAGGCATAGCAGTTGAGAATGCCAAGTGCATGGATGGGGGAATGAGGGCAGGACAAGCCAGGATCAGCTGCAAGAAGTATTGTGGGCCCAAGAAAGGCTCAAAGGAGATAGAAACAACGATGCAAGGGAAATGGGTAGAGTGGAAAGTTAGTGGTGGTGCTGGGGAGGGGGGGCAGTCTTAGGAAATCAATATTAGAGCACTGGGCAGAGAAGCAGCATTGTGGAAGGTGCCACGCATGCAGGACAGAGAATTATAAACAATTCACAGGCTGGGGGTGTATTGGGTAGCTATTGGTATAAAATTGCTGTGTAACAAACCAACCCAAACTCAGTGGCTTAAAACAGCAACTATTCTAACAGTCTGAAGGGAAATGGAGCATTGGAGGGCCTAGGCTGGGCTTGGCTGTGGTAGCACTGATCCTTGAGTCTCTTATCTTTCTCTTGAGACAGGAGGCCAGCCAGGCATGCTGTGCTCATGATAATGGAAAAAGAATAAGAGAACACACACAAATGTGCAAGCGCTCTAGGAGCCTGGGCTCAGACAGGTGCACCATCGTGCCTTCCCTATGTTACTGGGCAAAGCAGATCACTTGGGTGAACCCAAAGTCAGAGTGTGAGGAAATATACTCTTCCTGTAACAGAAGGCCTGCAAAGCCACACAGTGAAGGGCATGGATGCAGGCAGGAGTGATGAATTGGGGGGCGGTGCCGTCTATAATAGTGGACAAATTGGAGAGAGAGGCAGGCATGAAAACAAGAGTTGGCAGGGCCCTTACCAGAGAGGCTGGATTTTCCTGGTCAGCTCGATTTCTCTGCTTCCTTATTTTCTTCTTTCTGGCTTTTTCTATGTCCAGTCATTGGATTATATATTCTTGGAGAGTAATTTTCTCCTTACAGCCAGTCTTGGCACCCACCAGCCAGCTGCTCAAGTTGTCTACAGGTATTTATCGTGGACCTTCTAGGTGCCAGTTTCTGTGGAACAGGAGGATGGTCCTCACTTCTTTATTCATTCAATTACTTAGTATTCCATAAGCTTGTGAATGGTCAGAGGAAAGAATGACTGGGTCACAATTTTTAATTTTTTAAAAAGTACATTTCTGAGTATCTGAAAGGCCTCTTCCTTAATATATCTTCCATAGCAGCATGGAGCCTAGGGACCACCCTCCCTTCCTTCCTTCCTTCATTCTTTCCTTCCTCCCTCCCTCCCTCCCTCCGTTCTCTCTCTCTCTTTTCTTTCTTTCTTTTTTTTTTTTTCTCTTTCCTATGACATAGAAGGCAAGGCCAAAATTTTCTAAAAAGGGAAAAGAAAAAAATTTAAAAATTGGTGTTTGTAGAAATTAGGAGGTAGAAGCAATGAATCTGATATCAAATTTAAAGCTCCAGTCTTTTCCAGAGGAGTTTAATAAAGCTTCCTCAATTTATCAAATACAGATATTATTCTGAGACTCTCCACCTAAAATATCCTGTCTCCTAATGTGCGTTTCCCAAAAAGTCCCCCCATATAGTTCTGATGTGAGTACCCTCTCCATCACAGCTCTCTGACTTTGCAGTTGTATTCCA
The DNA here is from genome assembly GCF_000181295.1 of Otolemur garnettii. NCBI lineage: Eukaryota > Metazoa > Chordata > Mammalia > Primates > Galagidae > Otolemur > Otolemur garnettii. Next base: position 3,051,769 of record NW_003852487.1, on the reverse strand, counting down.
AGAACCAGAATGGCTTGAGTCAGGTAAACTTCTAACCCTTGACTTTGCAGGTCCAAAGCCAGCAGATCACAGTGATAAGTACCTTTTGCCCAGGTTTACACTGAATATGGCACATTTGTGCCAGAATCCTCACACATCACCAAAATACAACCCAAGTCATCCCCCACACCCCACGTGGTTCTGTTCATTATTGGGTCACATTTTTAGAAACAATCCATTAAATGACACTAATGAGAAAAAATTCCAACATTGGATTTTTTTCTCTTAAAATATTAAAGAAGATAAAACTATAACCAATAACAGCTCATAAAAAAAGAAAAGAAACCTAAAAAAAGCAACACACAAAAACCTTCCTTTTCCTTTACAGCGTGAAAAAGAGTTTCCCGTGTTCTTATCTCTCACGCTGCCTTCCTTCCTCCCCCAAACTCTCCCACACACCTGTCACCCACAGTTCTTTCTCCCTATCAGCAAGGGTGGTGGCATTCCCATGCTCCCTATGCCTGGGAAGGCTGCAGGACGGTCCCCTCCTAATTTATCCCTCCCTCGGAAGAGTCCCCACCCTGCCCCTCTGACCCGCTTCTCCCTTTCCACCCTTCTCCCTTTCCCAGTTTCCCACTTGGCCAGTAAAATTCCTCACCTTGGTCCCCTTACCAGGGTTCTGGGAGGGAGCCCTGATTTCTTTTGTGGTAAATTCTGCTCAGGGATTTCCATCTGGCCATCTCTGGGAGCAAGCAATGTATTCAGGGGATGAAGCCCTGTTTTCTGAGCATCATTTGGAAGATTTTCACACGGCTTCCAATCTGTTCACCTCTCGCTTTTCAGCCCCGTGCTGCTCCCCGGTGGGAAATTGACTGGGAGAAGTAAGTCAATAAATCAAGAATTGTGCACAACATTTTTGTTTGCTCCATTTAAACTGATTTACTGGTGAGCCCAGTATCCCTAACCCCCCAGCCTCAGCCCTCTCCTCCTGCAGAAGGTGGGTCTTTACATATCACTTAAATGAGGCAAAACACTTAGAGTCCTCATCATGAGAGAGAATAATTAGATAGAGCAGACGGGGGAAATTTCCCAGAGCAAACCTCCTCAGTCCACCACATATTTCATCGATCAGACCCAGGGGTTCTCTATGTCTCTGTCAGAGTGCCAAGGAGGGGCTCGTTTTTCTGCTTTTACACTTTCTTAAGTCATTGTCACCATCCTTCTGCATCAGCAGGCAGGGGTGACCAGAGCAGGCTCCCAGCAACCCTGTTCCCTCTTCTCCCCCTGCTCTGCAGTCTGAGGGTACAGGTCTCTGCTCATCATGAAGGCTGCTGGCTCACAGAGAACCCCTTTTCACCTGTCACCTCCCATCCATTCATTTTGCTATCAGGTTTTCACAGAGACTGAGCCTATCCATCCAAGAATTCTGCAATTTCAGATTTGTTGGCTTCCAGGCTGTGCTATGGGGAAGAGAAAGGTTGGGGTTTGAAATGGAAGTCCAGAGATAAAACACTTCCCCTTGTAGAGCAGAGTTCAGGCTTCTTGGGCTTTTCCTGGTTGGGGGCATTCTCTAAGCATAGGGAAATGCATCTGAAACCCTAGCACACACACAGGACTGACACAGAGACCCACACTAGATCTTAGTCTCTGTTGTCCCCAGGAAACCTCTCCCAGTGCAAAGACAGAAGAATGTCTGGCTGGCTTTGAACTTCTAGAGATCCTTCTCAAGCATAATACTGATTGTACATGATCTTTACTTTCCAGAAACTTTAGACTCTAAGCTCCAGTGACACATGCCTCTGTTAGACCAGCTGTCAGGCAGCAGCAGTCTCCTCAAATGGTGTACTGGTTTGGGAAGCGTGGGTGAATATCTCATGATCCCCCCACCCTAACATCCACTCCCTACCTCCCTAATCCCCCACCCATGTCAATGGGCATGTTTTCAGGGCCTGTGATCAGAGACAACTTCAAGTGTCAGCAACCACTTATGAGGCTATCAGTGGGGTCTGAGGGAGCAACTTCCTGGGATTTCCACCTTTAACCTGAGGACTCTGCTCCCAAAGTGTCTGGAGTTTCTCAGAGCAGCAAGATTCAAAACATTTAGTAATACCTTTGTTGTGGGTTCAATTGTGTCTCCTTAAAGGTAAGTCAAAGTCCTAATCCCCAGTACCTGTGAATACAATCTCATTTGGAAATAGGGTCTTTACAGATGTAACCAGATGTAAGATAAGGTTGTGCTGGGTTAGAGTGTGTACCCTTACAAGAAGAGGGAAATTTGGACACATGGGCCCATGGGGGGGGGGAACTCCATGTGCAGAAGGAGGCAGAAGTTGGAATGATGTGTCTACAATGCCAAGGAAGACCTGGGATCACCAGCCACCACTGAAAGTTGGGAGAGGGACATTTCTCCTCAGAGCCTCCAGGAGAAACCAGGCCTGCCAATGCTTTGATTTTAGATTCCAGAGTGTGAGAGAAGAAGTTTCTGTTGTTTTAAGCCATAACTTTCGGTAGCTTTAGCTACTGATACAACCTCTGCTTAGGGGGGAATTGTGACCCCCATACACTGGGTGGTAAATAGACTCTTGGGAGGTGATTTGGGGAGACACTTCCAAAAGTCAGATCCTATCCTGATCCAGCCATTCCTCTGCTAGGAATTGTCCTGCTGAGGTGCCCACATGGGTATTTAGAAGCATTTGCAGGTGGCATATTCAGAAATTAGCAAAACATAGAGCACAGCTGAAATCAATAGGAATGTGCTTAAATAATGATGGCATATTCACTCCAGGGAATATTATGTAGCCATGAGAAAGAGTCAGGCAGTTGTTTGTGTGCTGAAATGGAGCAACATCCAAGACATATTTTTAAGTTAACAAAAATCAAGGTGCTAGAGTACAGTAAGTTAACCATTTTGAAATTAAAAGAATTACATGCGGTTGATTTTTGTTATTTGTAGCAGTTACATCCTATAAAGTCACTATGAACACTGAATTTGCAAACACTGAACCAATGCTCTTCAGGGAAATACCCTGTTAGGTTCCTGCAATTCTCTGGTCACAGCATTTTTTTTCAACCCATCAATCCATAACCTTGTTTTATGTGTGTTTGTCTTTAATGACACTTTCATTTACTATATATTGTTGGTTCATTAACATTGAACTCACAGCCAACGATACTGTAACTCAAGCTTGAACAAAGTTCCTTTGACACACGTATCCTTTCCCTGAGGCACACAGGAGCCTTCTAGTGCTCAGGATCACTAGGCAGTGCTCATCACTATGTTTAGGAGCTGTTATAAATAGCAAAATCACCAACAAAAGGCATAAAAATAAGAAAAATGTGGTGCCAAATAGACCTGGAAAAGGACACCTGCTCACAGTATGAGAAGTAAAAAAAAGAAGACAGAGCACGACTTTGCTCACCTTGGGCGAGAAGCTTGTGTGGAGGGTGACTCAGATCTGTGCTGCCCTGTGGACATTTTGCCATTGACCTCAAAAACCCCACCAGTATGACTATGGGTGTAACAATAAATGTCAGTGAGTACATGAACTCCCAAGTATGGAATTCATGAATGATGAGGGTAGACTGCATGTGTGTGTATAAAGATACACAAAGTCATCCTTACAGGTGTGGATGTGTGTACTGTCTCTTCTGGAACGATACATTTGCCTTTGTATCGGTCTCTGCTTGGGCAGAAGAAATGAGAGTAGGGAGAGGGAGGGTTGCTTAGCTCTCACTGCATCTCCCTTTGTACTGCTAGAAATTTCTCTTCTGTACGAGCAATACCTAATTTTTAAAAGCCTAATTTTCTTTAAGTTCCTGTGTTCTGCCGTTTGTAATAGTCATCTCAGTTCATGAGCTGTTTTCAGGTTGTACAATATGAAGATGAATTTGTTGATTGTTAAATGAAAAAGAAAAAAAATCTAATTTCTTGCATGTTGCTAGTTTCAGGGAGTAGGGAATTCAGGGTTCCTTAGGGGGACATTCCTTGATGAGAATATCACCCAGTCATCTGTTTTGTGACATTGTCCCTGTTCACCTTGACAACTTATGGCTCCACACATGTTCAGACTATGCCTTGTGTTGTGTCACCTTGGATGTTATAACATTGTCAATGCCCCAATTGTCTTACCTAGAGCAGCCACTGGCCCATGTAACTGTACCCTGCTCCAGCTTTGTGAGGGGACCTGGGGTGAGAAGTGTTGGTTTCACCCCCAAGAATTAAGAGCTTAAGAGCAACTTCACTTTCAAAGTTTTGCATTTTTATAATCTTATTTCTTGCTTAACTTCAGTGAGGGAGGAAGACAAAGCTGTCATGACCTTCCCATTTGAAAGATAGGGAACCTGAGGCTGAGTGTTTTCAGTGGTTTAGCTACGTGTTATATAGGCTATTAGACTAGGAGCCTCCACCAGGGTGACTATGGCTTTGTGCTTTCTCTATGGGGTCCTAAATGGAACTTGAAAGTCAGAGACTGAAGCAAGAACTCATTGAGTTGGATTTTTTTTAAATGCTGGAGAACATTTTTTTTAGGTAAAGTATCTCAAGAATAGAAAAGCAAGGAACCCATGTATTCAGTACTAATCTGCAACTTAGTAGATCAACAACTACAGGCCCATATGAGAGAAAAACACAAGTAAATTCAAGAAGGGGGGAGGGGCAAGAGGCTCAGTAAGTTCCCACCTATCAGGTACAATGTAGAGGTATATGGCACAACTTCTGGGTGAAGGACTCAACTACAACTCAGATTTTGGACTTTACCTTACAAACACAAATAATGTAGACTAATCATATCTACTCTCAAACTAACCTGAAATTAAAAAAAAAAAAAAAAAAGAATACCTAAAAAAACCACTGCTGTTTTAACTTTTCCCAGTACAGAATATTCTCCACCAAGCAACAGAGTAGGCTTTGTAAAATGGGGCTCAGGTCATGCGCTGCTCTGCTCTGAACCCCTCAATGGCTCCTCATCTCATCCAGAGTCAAAGCCATAGTCCTCTTCAGTGTCCACGTAACCTGTCCCCCACTTGTTGGTCTGACTTCACCTCTCCGCCCTCTCTGAACTCTGCTATCCCATTGCTCCCACCTCTTTAGACACTCGGTCTTTCTCCTGCTCCTCAACAGGCCTCAGTCTGGACTTCAGGTCTCAGATCCCCTACCTGGATCCCTGAGTGGCTGTGAGGTTGGCTCTCAGGGGGGCATCCCAGCTGCTCTCCTTAACTTGGCAAACTCGCCCCACATGCTTCATCCCCTTCCCTGCTTCTTTTTTCACCATGGCAGTTTCTTTTCAATATTTGATGTCACCAAGTTATTATTTTGGTTTCCTCTTCCCCCATTGCCCTGGTAAGACTGTCATGAGATAGCTGGTTCCTTTGTAGAACCAGCTCCAACAAGCGTGCTCAACACATATTTGTGAATTTACAGGCAGGGTATATACAGAGAATCTTGGGGCTTCTTAGATTGTTAGGCATCATGGGCAGAGTCACCTGTAGATTGGTGACAATTACTGCTTTTTCTGCTTCCTTCCCTGAACAGTGTTAGTGGGTCTGGTCTGTGCCCTCATACTTCCAGTGATGGTTCCCCTCCTTGCTTCCACACTTGGGCAGTCTCTGAATCTCTGAAACTAAATGGAACTTTGCAGCCCTGTATCACCAGACAGAACCAGTTACCTTTTAAGCGCTTCAAAGCTGAAAACTTCCGAGAGCTTCCAGTTACCACTTGGTGGGTACTTGTTGCTGTGTCTGATCCCCAGGGCCTCCAGGCAGCCTCTGGTATGTTCAGATGCAACCCTGGAGGAACCAGCCTGCCCATTGTGAGCTGGGAACTTGCTGCATCGTGCAAAGTTGAGATCACAAAGATAGCGTGGGTCACATCCTGCCTGGCTCCAGATTGCACGCCACCGTTTATTTTCTATGCCTGGTGTGAAAAAGCAAGACATGTGCCATATGCCCGCTTATTTCCGAAGAGTCTGGGATCCTGCACATACTGGCGGTGTTCGCACACACAGGGAGGTGTAATCATTGCCAGCACACGGAGCTCCCGTGTCTGCACCAGGAGGCTCTGAGATCCTTCCCGGCCACATCCAGCACATATGGTGTTGAAAGTGCCATAATTCTAGACACAGAACATATGTCCTCAGAGCAGACAGGGTGCTAAATTAATTCTAAACGCCAGTCATAAGTTTCTTGCTGAAATGCTCCTTCACTGTATAAATAGCTTCTGTGTTGCACATTCCCTACAACAGACTTGACGGAAGCCCAGATAACCTGATTTCACCTTTATTATTTTATAGTGTTGAACATTCTTCAAAACAGCCTCATCTCCATAAAGGGAAATTGTGGGAAAAACAATTAAATGCCAAGCAAAGGGACATTAGCTGGCACTCCTATGTCACTTGCTGGATCCTGGAGCAGGGAGAGTATGGAAGTGATTGAGCCATTACAACCCCATGAGGAGGGGCCCACACAGGAAAAGAAACTGCCCCTTCTGACCCCCAAGTGCATGGAGATTGTTTCCACATGGGGCTCACAGAGGAGGCACCAATATGAGGTTTTATGAACAGATGACACTGAACCCCAGGGAATGATCACAAACTCACAAATACATCTCAAACCACAGGTGCTTCCTAGAGCCATGCAGGCCTGAGGTGGGCATGATGTGTACAGAATTTGCTTTTGCAGAGGGCACCAGGCTGATGGGGCTGAAAGATTGGCCCTCATGGCCTCCCTGCATGGCCCTGGGAGGTGGGGGTGGTGGTGGTGGTGGTGGTAGAAAGATTTCCCTGGCAGTTGTATGGGAGGATAAAAGGGATACTTTGATCTCTCATTGGTTTCATTGAACTGTTCAGAGCTCAGGTGTTCCTTAATGGAGGTTCCATCTGTGACCCTAAATTCCTTTTGCCACTGCCTTAATATCTCAGGCCATGAAGGCTTCCTGTCTGATGGCTGAGCTGAGTTAGTAACAGCTCCCAGGTGTGTTGTGATTCTGCTTCTCCAAGGATGTTCCCTGAGCTTTTGCAGGTGTAAAGACTCTATAGGGTGAGAATTACTACTGCCCCCTTTTTACAGATGGGAAAACTGAGGCAAGTGGAGGCCATGTGACTACCAAGCACTGCTGCTGTTTTCTTCCTACACCCCAGGTCTCTCTTCTTCCTTGTGGAAGGCAGGAGGGGAGGGTCTCCAGAGTCCTGGCCCCTCTGCGCTGGCAGCTTCTCTTTAGTCAAGCGCCCCAGTTTTCTCAGGTGAGGCCTGCGTGGGTCAAATTTTAGAACCAATGGTCACAAAAGAGGGTGTGCAGAAGGACAAGAGAGGCAGTGTCATCCTGAGGAAGGGCCCACCTTGGGAGCTGTGAGTGATGCACAGGACCTCCCCCCATGGATTGTGCTGTGGTTTAAACACATGTACTCCTCCAAAATTCCTATGTTGGAACCTAGGGCCCAATGTGACAGTTGGAAAAGGTGGGCCTTTTGGGAAGCAATTAAGGCGTGAGGACGCCACCCTATGAATGGACAAATGCCCTTTAAAAAAAGTTTCAGGCAGCGGTGCCTGTAGCTCAGTGGGTAGGGGCGTCAGCCATATACATCGAGGCTGGTGGGTTCGAACCCATCCTGGGACAGCTAAAATCAACAATGACAGCTGCAACAATGACAACAAATAAAATAGCCAGGTGTTGTGGTGGGTGTGTGTAGTCCAGTTACTCAGGAAGCTGAGGCAAGAGAATAACTTAAGCCCAAGAGTTTGAGTTTCTGTGAGCTGTGATGCCATGGCACTCTATGGAGGGTGACATAGTGAGATTCTATCTCAAAAAAAAAAAAGCTTCAGAGAGCTGCCTGGCCCTTCTGCCCTTTATGCCACATGAGGACACAGCATTCATCCTCTCCAAAGGACACAACAACAAGGCACCACCTTGGAAACAGATAGCAACCCTCACCAGGCACTGAACCTACCAGAGCCTTGGGCTGGGATTTTCCAGCCTACAGAACTGTGAGAAATAAATTTCTGCTATTTATAAATTACCCAGTCAGAGGTATTTTGCTACAGCAGCATAAGCATAGGTCACAGGCAGGGATGAGGACAGATTGTAATAGGGGAGAGAGACCTGGGGTAAGGGGGAACCCTGTGCATTATGTTGGAGGATGACAAGCACATTATGTGGAGATGTGACCCTTTGATTTCTTGTCCAGGAGTCTGGCTATTAGTCACATTTCATATCCGTCCATCAGCCTGTAGCCATGGATGTGTCAACATATTAACTTAAAACCTGTTTACAAGGTACCTGGCTAGGGACAAAGTGCTTCACCACCCCCACCAGCTATACTTTCATTTTGGACAACTGCATATACCCTGAAGTTGTAAGAAGGAACATGCAGGTGTGTGTAGAAAGAATCTAAGCTTTCATCAGCCAGACTGAACCTCAGAGCCTGTCTCAACACAGTGCTTCAGACCATGGGTCCAGATTGACATATGTGTCGAATTATGTCATTTCTGTTTTAAGGGGTTAAGGACGCAAGTGTGTTCTTTCTAGAAGTTTTTTTTTGTTTGTTTTTCGTTTTTAAGAAAAAGAACTTGCAATGAGGGATGAGGGGACAAAGCTTAATCAAAGGAATGAATAGTGAATGGTGAAATTTTAGTGAGCAGGAGTTTGGGGATTTCCGTGCCAGCTCCTCAACTCATGTTTGCCTCACTCACTCAGAAGTAGCCTATATGAGCAACCGAGGATGCTCTTTTTATTTTCACACTTTACTGTCTCCACTGTCACCAAAAATGTTTTTGTTGTTTATTTTCCTCACAGGGTGAGCATTACTCATGAGAGGAGAATTATTTCCATGGTAAGCTCCTCCTATGTCGTCTCCCTTTGTACCCCCCTTCAACGCCCACAACCATTCAGGCAAAGAATAGACACTCAATAAATGTTTATTGATTGAGTCTAAATTGCAATTTTATCTAATACCCTCAGGGAAGCCAACTGGAAACTAAATTCACCCCCATATTTTGCTAAAACACATTGATTACCAAGAAACCAATGCTGTGTGACAGCCCAGACTAGTGAGGTGCTTTCTCCCCCAAGCCACATAAATCATGTTTCAGGCAGCCCCTCATCCACTTGATGACTTGCACACTTAATGTTTGCTGTCCACTCCAGCTCTGTGGGGACAGGAACTTGCTCGTCTGCTTGGCCTCTTACCACAGGGCCTATCACCAGGAACATCATCGGTCAGGGATTGAGAATGAGTGAGGCTGTTGCTAAGCATAGCAGGCTCAGGAAGCAGGATTCCTAACCAAGGATGGGCAAGGAAGAGTAGACCACTAGCCTACCCACTTCTTGTCCTGGCAGGATAAAACTGGGGTCCAGTGTGCAGGGGTTTGTTTCCCTGGCCAAGGTCACAGAGTGTCTGGGTGTTAGGTGTGGTGTGGTGGGGGCATTCAATGACAGGGAGATGGGAGAGCAGTGTGGAGGGATGGGGGGGCATGAAGTGTTCAGTTTCCAGCTCAGGGACTGTGATGTGCTGGTGGGGCCTGCTTAGGGCGCTCAGGGTTGAGGGGAATAGGACATAAGGACCTGGTTGGGGTGAGAGCTAGGGACAGAAATCACACTCTTTCCCTGGGAGGGGAAGCAGAAATGATCCCAGAGCAAGTGTAAGGAGATCAAAAGGAGGAGGTGGAATTCAGATTAGGATTCCAAGCTGCAGTGAGGGTCAGAGAAGGTTCAGGTGGAGGAACAGCAGGGGAACCTGCAGAGGCCAGCACAACCTCCAAAGACACAGAGCAAAGCCTAAGTGAGGCCTGGGGGACAGGGTTCTAGTGGCTGCTGAAAGACAGTTCTGTTTAAGTGGCAAAAGTGAGAGTTAGCTGACCAGTGCTTAAGAAGGGGAGAGTGAAAAGGCAAGCAATCTAGAGATTATTTCAAGAGGTTTATCAGTAAAAGGAGGAATTCGCAGGACCCAGAAAAGTAACTTCCTTCCTTCCTTCCTTCCTTCCTTCCTTCCTTCCTTCCTTCCTTCCTTCCCTCCCTCCCTCCCTCCTTCACATCTCTCCCCTCCATCTCTCTAGCTCTCCCTCTCTTTTTCTTATTTGAGGGCAGAGGTTAAGAGCTAAGGTATACCACAGTGTATTCAAAGACCCCATGAAAGGAGCCACTACAGGGGAGAGATTTTCAGCAGTGTGGCAGGGGATCATTCATTATAGAAAGTCATTCCTCCACCTATTTGCTGAGCACCTACTAGGTGTCAGGCACTGTGCAGGATGCTGGAGGTGTTTGGTGAACAAACCAAGGTCCCAGCTTTGTGGGATGCTTGTGGGGGAGACAGATGTCATGTGGTGCACTGGGGAGAGAATTGCAAAGCAATAAGACAACGCAAAATGCAGAGAGAGTGTGGCGAGTGGGCTGCTGGGCGTGTGTGCTGGGGTGGAGGACTGTGCAGGGAGGCTTGATTTAGAAGATCAGAGCAGGCTTGGAGAGGGTCAGCGACTGCTTGAGCAGGTCTCAGAGGTAGCAGGAAAAGCAGAGGTCCGGGATTGGTGTCCTGGGGCTTCCAGAATAAAGCACTACAGCCTGAGTGGCTTCAACAATAGAAGTTTATTCCTTACAGTCCTGGAGGCTGGAAGGCCAAGATCCAGGCACTGCAGGGCTGGCTTCTCCTGGGGCTTCTACCTTGGACTCGCAGATGCCGGCTTCTCCTGTGTCCTCATGAGGTCATCCCTCTGTGCAGGTCTGTGTCCTAACCTCTTCTCATAAGGACACCAGTCACATGAGACTAGGACCACCCTCGTGACCTCATTTTGCAATAATCACCTTTTAAAGGCTTATCTTTCAGTAAATCCCATTCTGAGTTCCTGGAGTTTAGGGCATCAACCTGTAAGTGATGTAGGGACACAGTTTGGTCCAGCACAGGCCCTGGACTGGGCCAGTGTCTAGCATGGGTGGAGGAACAAGGGGTGGTGACTACTAGGTGTGGACCTCAATGTGGACATTAGGTGCCTCTTCACCTAGAACCCTCAGAAGGCTGGGGCAGTGGCCAGCCAACACTGTCCAGCCAGTCCCCACAGACCTGCCTTTTCCTAGCCATGTTTTGCACAGTGACATTGCTAAAACTCTACAAAAAGCAACTGCCTGGAGAGTTAAAGATTTTCTCTTGTTGATAACTTCATTCTTGGGTTGCGAAGAGTAGCACCCAGTCCCTGGGCTAAACACTCAGGCTATAATCTAATCAGCAGCTTCTGGAGTCTTCGAGAAACCTAGCCAGTGTGTGATCCTGACTCATTCTTTCTCTTAGCCCTGCTAAGATCTGGTCAGAGGCCCAGAGTGTTTGCTATGACCCCCACTACACACACAGGGAACCGGGTCACAAAAACATTAACTCAATAGAGACCAGGGCCAGTTGTAGCTGACCCAACAGGCTGGACAGTGACACTTACTGGCACATGGGTAGGGAGACAGAGCGCGGGCCCAGGAACCCTCAGCATGGAGACCAAGAGGCTGCAGAGTGCAGGAGAGAGAGCTGTGCAAAAGATCAAAGCCATTGAAAGCCTCATCCTTTGAGCTAAGAGCAAGCAACTTTCTGCTGGATTCTTATTTCAACAACTTGGCCTGTCCCCTGAACTACCAGACAGCATTTCCCCTGTGAGGTGACACAGTCCCTGCTCTCCCTTCCACCTCCACATGTACACATACCCCTCCCCTACCTGGTCCCTATGGGTTAAGGTGAGGGGCTACAAGTTGACTGGGGGACTGCTAGATTGTCGTTTATTGTTCATTTGTGGGGATTCTTTATATATTCTAGATACAAGACATTTGCCAGATAAATGAACTGTGAATATTTTCCCCTGTCCATGTGACATTAATAGTTTTTAAAGCTCCATAGGTGATTCCACTGTGTAGCCAAGGTTGAGAGCACTAGACTACTCCCTTCTTGTCCTGGCAGGACAAAACTGGGGTCCAGTGTTCAGGGTTTGGGAGCAGACTATCTTGCTTTGACTTGGCTTCAATATTTGCCTGCCATATGACCTTAGGCAAGTCACTTAATGGCTCTGAATCTTCATTTTCTCTAAAATGGAGTTAATAAGAGGACTATTTAAAAAGTGCTTTAATTATTAAATATGATCATACGCAGAACTTTTATGCTTATAGTAACTGGCACCACATGTACAGATTTTATTTTCAGGATGGTGTCAGGTTTTCAACTTAAAATTGCTCATACTTATATAACTGAACTGAGCTGGATTCCTTTGCACATGGCCAACAGAAAGCCAAATACTAAAGCACCAGGTTTTTGCATTGAGAAAGGCTTATTGTTAGGAGCCAGGAGCCAGATGCAAACCCATCTCCTGGAGTAGAGTCCTGGAGAATAAGTCAGGAGAGACTGTGGGTGCTGAGGCCTGAGGTAAGGGGGGGATACAGCAATGCTGTCTTAGTCTGCATGCCCCGCAAAGCAAGCTCTGGATCAGAGATACCAGCAGGAGCAATGTGCCTGGAACTGCAGGTGAGGGCAGGGATGTTACAGGGATGAGAGATAGCCCATAATGGGGCACTGTTACACCAGCTTCCATAGGGAGAGGGGGGCAGAACCCTACAGGGAAATTCTGGGGAATGGTACAGAGTGCCTGCCTCAGGTGATCTGGGTGTGGAGCCAAGAAGCTGGATGTCATGCCGTCCCCTGAGTTTAAAAGGTTGCCTTTAGGGGAAGGCAGATTCCTAGGTCACTCTGATCTGCCATTTCCCATGAGCCCAAAGTCAGGCTCTAACAGCTTTGGGAAATCAGACAGGTGTGCTTGGGTAGATGAGGAACACATCTGTGTCCTATGGGAACACAGAGGGGACCTAAAGCCTTGCCAGGGGTCCAGGATGGTTGGGCTGGAGTGAGAAATGTTGGTAGGAGATCACTGGAGAGGCCAGCAGGGACCAGACCACAAAGGCCTCGATCGCAGGCTATGCTGGAGGGCTTTCTCCTATCCTTCTGGAAAACCATGGAGAGTGTTCAATTTGCCTGTTAGGAAGTTCATTCAGGCTTCAGCATGGAGGAGGAGCTGGAGGGCCAGAGGGGCAAACTTTGCAATTACTTGGGGAGTTGTCTGTAGACAGTTCTCACCCACCCACTGGGCTCTAGGTCTCTAGTTCTGAGCCTGGTGTGGCCTCTGGCCTTCCCCGGGATCTCTCTGGCAGCTCTGACATCTACCTCTTGCCTGGGCTCTAGTTAAGCCAAGACATTTCTGGAAGCGTGACTCTGGTAGATTATTTGCAAAATTGTATCCACGCTTCTTTGCAAAGTGACTTTGAAGCTCTTCACATCAACAAATGGAATCTATTTCTCCACCTCCCAACTCTGATTTGCTTTGACATATTGGGCATGCCAGAGGTGAAGCTGTGACAATTCTGAGTTCAGGCCCCCAAAGGTTTTGTGCGCTTCCACTCTCCTGGAACTCTGTGGCCACCACGTGAGCAAGCCTATGCTAAGAGGCATCACCTCCTGTATTAGTTGTCTCCTGGTGCCTAACAAATCACCCCAAAGCTAAGCAGCGTAAGACAGCACACATTTATTATCTCACAGTTTCTGCAGAGCAGGAATCCTGGCATGGCTTAGATCCTCTGGCTCAGGTTGTCTCTTGGGGCTTCGGTCTCGGGGTCAGCTGACTGCGATCATAAAAAAGGTCAACTGGCAGAATCCACTTCCAGGATCAGTCAGTAGTTTTTGGTAGGATTCTGCCAGAGGTGGCCCGAGTTTCATATTACATGACTTTTCTGTAGGGCATCACACAACATAGCAGCCAGCTCTGTCAGAATAAGAAGTGTCAAGATGGAAGTCAGAGTCTTTTGTAATCTCATCTCAGAAGTGAGATCCTGTCATTTTTACTGTGTTCTCTTCATTAGATGCGAGTCACTAGGAAAAGCACCCCTCAATATTTGTTAAGAGCTTCCTCCTCCGTGAAGCCTTCTTGGACCCTCCTGTTCTAGGGGCTCCTTTATCTCCACACATAGCACTTGGTGCCTGTGTTATCACTTAATGTTCATCAAGAACATCTTGTTGTGTGTTTGGTGTGGCCCCGCATCAGCACCCTTTGTCTCCTGTAGGAGCGTCCTACCAACCCATATAATTTCTCACTCCCCATCAAAGACACCAGACCTCAAATTTCCAATTCTGTTTTCCTGGCTCACCCAAAATCATGCCTTTTACTTAGCAAGGATTTTGGAAACGACATAACTTTGAGTCTTGTTCTATCTGTTACACAGATGTGAACTTTATTTTTTAATTAAAATTTCGTACTTGGTAAGGAAGAAAAGAACAAAAAAGAAAGTTCCACTGTGAATTCTACCTAACATTTAAGGAAGAAATAGCATCAATTCTACACATACTCTTCTGGGAAAGTGAAGAGTCTTACTATTTCTCAAATTTCCCAACTTATTCTTTGAGGCTAGCCTTATCTTGATACCAAAGCCATCAAAGATATCACAAGAAAAGAAAATTACAGGCTAATATTCCTCATGAACAAAGATGTAAAATTCTAACCAAAATTCTAGCAGATCAAATGCATGAATATAAAGATAATACATCATAATAAAGTTGGGTTTATCCCAGGAATACAAGGTTTACAAGTTTTTTTGCTTTTTATTTAATTATTATGAGTACATAATAGTTGTTAGAGGGTGCATGTGATGTTTTGATAGAGGCATACAATGGGAATTAATCAAATCAGGGTAATTGGGTACCTTCTCCTCGGGCATTTATCCTTTCTTTGTGTTAGGAACATTCCAATTCTACTCCTTTAGTTATTTTAAAGGATACCCTAACTTATCCTTGACTATAGTTGCTTTGTTTCAGTTGGAGATATTGTTCTTTGTCTATATTTAACTATATTTTGCATCCATGAACCATTCCCACTTTATCTCCCCCCCAGCCCACTTCCCCTCCCCCACCCCCATCCCCACTATCCTTCCCTCTGGTAACCATAATTTTCTCCTGCCTTTTGCAACAGCATGAATGGAACTAGAGAACATTTGTTAAGTGAAATAAACCAAGCCCAGAAAAACAAATCTCACATGCTCCCATTTATATTTGAGAGCTAAATATTAAAAACAATCTCAGGGAGACAGAAGGACAGGTGTGAACTCTTTTTTTGTTTTTTTGCAGTTTTTGGCCAGGGCCAGGTTTGAACCCTACTTCTTTAAGCTACAGGCGCCACCCCAGGTGTGAATTTTTAAAACACTTTTTATTTTGAGGCAATGGTATCTGCAGTTGTAAGAAATGACTGCAGAGAGATCCTGTGTGTCCTCTAGCCAGTTTCTCCAGTGGTGAAATGTGCATATGTGAGCAAAACCAGGAAAGGGATGTGGCAATACACCACTATTTGTATTTCATTGCTTTCCTGTGAGCTCATTTGCCTGTGCATATAGATGTGTATTTGGTTACACAGTTTTATAACATGCGTGGATCATGTGAGCACAGCCAACCAGTCAGGATACAGGACAGACCCACAGTGAGGTCCCTCCTGTGCCATTTTGTGGCCACAGCTACCTTCCTTTCCTGTATCTCTACTTCATTCCCTCACTAATCTCTTCTTTATCTCTATAAATTTATAATTTCAAGAGGGTTATATAAATGGGATAACATGGTATGCAATCTGTTGATATTTGACTTTTACCAATCAAACCATAGTTCCCTTGAGATCCATTCAAAATGTCATATGTACCAGTCGTTATTTTTCCTTACTGAATGGTATTCTGTGGTGCTGATATACTACCATTTGTTTAACCATTCATCCTTTGAAGGATATGTGAGTTGTTTTCAGTTTGGGGCCATTATGAATAAAGCATCTATGAACAGTTGTGTGATTTGTTTTTAGTGTGCACATTAGTTTTCATTTCTCTGGGATAAATGTCTGGGAGTGCAATTGCTGGATCAAATGGTAAGCACATGTTTGTTTTATAAGAGACTGCCATATTCTTTTTCCAGAGGTACTGTACTATTTTATGTTCCTGCCAACAATGTGTGAGTGATTCTGGTTCTTCACATCCTCACCAGCATTTGGTGTTATCACTGTTTTTTATTTTGGCCATTCTGATAGGTATGTAATGATAGCTCGTTGTGGTCTTACTTGGCATTTCCCTACTGGCTAATGAGATTGAACATCTTTTTCTTGTTCTTGTTTGATTGCTTTAATTCTCTTCAGTGAAATATCTATTCATGTCTTTTGCTGATTTTAGATTTTTATTTTTTATTTACTATTGAGATTTCAGAGCTCTTTATAACCTCTAGATAAAAGTCTTTTGTCAATGTATGGTTTACAAATATTTTCTCCCAGTCTAGCTTGTCTTTTCATCTTCTTAACAGAGATTTTCACACGGGAAAGTTTTTCACTTTGATGAGGTCTAATTAACTATTTTTTTCCTTCTATAAACTATTCATCTAGCCCAGATGCTTATGTTTTCTTCTATACTTTTTTCTAAAAATTGCATAATTATATTTTTGCATTTAAGTCTATGATTAATGTTTGTATAAAGTATGAGGCTTAGATAGAAATTCATATTTTTTGCTTATATGTGTCCACTTACTCCAGCACTATTTGTTGAATAGTCTATTGAATAGTTTTTTCTCATTTTTCAGAAATCAATTCAGCATTTGCATGAGTCTGTTTCTGCGTTCTCTAATGTGTTCCAGTAATCTTTATGTCTGCCCCTCTGCCAGTACCACACTGTTTTGATTACTGTAGCTATGTAGTAAGGTTTAATATTGGGTAGAATAATTTCTCCTAAATTAATTTTCTTTTTTAAGACCATTTGGCTAACCTAGGTCCTGTGCTTTTCCACAAAAATTTTAGAATAAGCTCAACTATGACTATAAAAACTATTGCTAGGATTCTTATAATGATGACATTTAACTCATAGATCAGTTGGGGAGAATTGACATCTTTACTATGTTGAATCTTTCGATTTATGAATATGAAATAAATATCTCTATATTTATTTAGATCATCTATTTATTTTGTTAGTATTTTATAATTTTCAGAATGTAGATCTTATACTTTTTTTAGATTAATACTTAAGTGTTTTATTGTTTTTAAAGCAATTGTAATAAGTGTTTTTACTTTCAGTTGCCACGTGTTCATTGTTAGTATATATAAATATGATTGATTTTTGTGTATTGATCTTGTATCTGGTGACCTTGTTGGAATCAATTTTTAGTAGGTGGTTTTTTTGTAGACTCCTTGGAATTTCCTACATAGACAATCACACTACCTGCAAATAAGGACAGTTTTGTTTCTTTCCTACCAATCTGTATGTCTGTCCTTTTCTTTTCTTGCCTTATTATGGTGCCTTGAACTTCCAGTAGTATGTTGAATAATAGTGGTGAAAGAGACAACAGTCGGCCTTTATTTACAGTCTTAGGGGGAAAATATTTAGAGTTTCGCTATTAAATGTGATGTTAGCTAAAGATTTTTGGTAAATGCTCTTTATTAAATTGAGGTAGTACCCCTCTATTCCAAATTTTCTGAGAGGTGGTGGATTTTGTCAAATGTTTTTTTGGCATAAATTAATAGGATTATGATATTTCTTTCTTAGCCTGTTAATAAGATGGATTACATTGATTTTTGAGTATTGAACCAGCCTTGCACCTTTAAAATAACTCCTATTTGATCATAGTGTATAATTGTTTTCCTATATTACCAGATTCAATTTTCTAATAGTTTTGTTGAGGATTTTTGCATCTAAATTCATCAAAGATATTGATCTGTATTTTCCTCTCTCATCTCATTGTCTTTTTCTGGATTTTGTTTCATAAAACAAGGTGAGGGAGAGTTCATTCTCTTTTCTGGGAGAGATTGTATAAAATTATTGGTTGTTATAGGGATTCTAATATATATACACAACTTATCCTACTCTCCTGGTTATTGATGCCAACTTTGCAACTTTCAGTAAAGTGTAGAAACCTTACTTCCATTTAGTTCTCTTTATTTTTTTTGTTTTTTCATTTTTTTAATTAAATCATAACTTTGTACATTGATGCATTTATGGGGTTCAGGGTACTGCTTTGATATATACATTTAGTTCTCTTTAGTTGCCCTAGTTAAAAAATATGAAACATTAAGTGTATTCTGTACAACCATTGAGCACCACATAAAATGTTACAATTTCTCCATCAATCATCAAATTTGGTTCAAGATACTCATAAGAAGTAGGCATTTCTTAAGTCAAGATATAGGTAGGATTGGCTGGGTTGTATATTTAGCTTCCCTTTGGGCCCTACTAATGCTGCCTTGGCAAAAGTGTAGTACCAACTTACACCACTTTGTTTGGATGGATGGTGGCAGTTAGCTGATTCCTTCCCATTAAAAGTGGAGACTTAGCTTGTACTGTCTCACATCTAAATTCCCTTGCTAGGCTGTGCTGATGGGAGAACTGGGAGGGAAGGGTTGACTCTCGCTGTTTTGTTGTTTCAGAGTGGGCCAGAAGCTCAGCTGCTTACCGGGCTCTACTGACATCAGGGAAGGAGAGAAGCAACTCTTCTTGTGCTTCTTTGTTGTGCCACATCCTGAGATATTTTCAGTTGTGAAAGGGAGGACCTGGGAGGAATGGGGCTGGAGTAGCCATTCTCCATCTTGTCCAGAACTGGAGGTTCAGTTTTCCATCTCTTCTGTTTCTTTTTCTGTAAAAAGGGTACAATAATAACTACTCTGCCAACACTACAGACTTGTTTTGAGAATTAACTAAGAAGCTTGTGTATAACACTGAGAAAATGTTATGCTAGTAGAGACTATTATAATGATGGTTATTTCTGAGACAAGAGTCTGGCAAGATGTAGCTTGAGAAAAGATAGGATAAGTGGTAGGGTCCTCCCATATTCATCTATCAATTTAATGTTGGTGAAATTGAAGCTGACAGCCAGAAGTCAGCCTTCTATTGTTTATTTCCCTGTTTCTTCTGAGTCTGTGGTGACCTTTTTCTCAACCAGCAATAACCCTGGAGAAAGCTAGAGGAAAAATGAAGATTAGGGTCACAGCAAGGAGAGAGCAATAAAGTAGCTTTAAAGAGCCTAATAAACCAGGGTAATTGAATGTAGTAAGGATGCGGCTGGGACGGGGGATGCCTGAGCACCATCTCCAGGCAAGTGATTGCAAAAGAAAAATAGCATGGACCTGAGAGGGTAAGAACAAGTTACAAAGGGAACCCAGAGGTGATGAGGACAGCCTCTCAGAATGGTCAGTAGTGGAGCTGCTAGACTTGAGGATTATGGGACAGGACTACCAACTAAAATGATCCCTATATCACCAATCAGGATGATAGGAGTCTCGTGCGGTTTTGGCTTTCCTTCCCAGCAGGCAAAGAGCTCAAAAATAAGATTTGGGTAAGCCTCATAATCCCTGATGAGCCTCAGTTTCTCCTTCCATAAGATGAAGCTGGTAAAGATGCCAATCCCACCAGGTTGTTTGAGGGTCAAAGGTGAAATGGAATGTGGATTATCCAACCTGCCTGCAGTTGGCAATCAATGTATATAGTAGTTCCCCTCCTGATTCCAGGCCCTGGAATTTTGACTCTAGTTCTAACTGGCCTCCACCTGCTGGAGGTACTTTAGGAGCTTACGCATTCTGCCATTGCTTCTTCCACTTGCACCCATAGTTGGAAAGAGAAAGCCAGGGTGACCTTGCCTGATTTCCCCTCCTACAGAGTCTCCAGCCTGGTCTCCTGGTTCCTCCTTTTTCCCTTGGTTTTAGTGGGTCTCCACTGACCTCACTGTAGGAGGCGGGTGGTTCTGGATCCCCAGCTTTGGTGCTGGCTCTTGGGAAGGGATATTCCTGGGCCAGAGTGGGGGTCTGGGGCAAATCACAGAGCATGTTCCATCTCCCACCCCACCACCCTTTCTCTAGGTGACATTGACTTTAAATGAAGCTCAATGTGCCCCCACTCAACTGCAAGCTCTGAAGAGAGGAGCTACATTTGTCCTGCTCCTGGGTGTGCCACCTCCACACCCCACCGCCCCCACTACCATGTTGTGCTGGAGCCAGCTTCTACCAGCTTGGGAGAGCCAACTATTCAATTTTTAGGAATTTTGCAAATTGATTGTTAAACACAGCCATTATTAAAAATTAGACTACAAAAGCTTATAATTAAATCTTATTGAAAACAAAGATAACAAATATTCAAAACACACCACTCTAATTATTTTACTATTATGTCTGCTCTTGAGGTTATTTGCACATTTTATACCTGCAAAGTAGAAATACTGTATAGTGATGTGCTACTATACATCTTTTCCCAAGTCTGCTTATAGTGACATCATGTTGGTAGCTTGACATAGGAGTTTATGCCACAGGAATCAGCAAACACTACAAATCAGAGCTTGCTCTGTCCAGTTATGAAAAATGGTAATAATGTGAATTAAACTTAAATGTGTGTCATTGTTAGATTGTAAATAGCACAAAGATTTTTTTTAAAAATTTTCTTCCATTATTTGGTAAATTATTATTAGATTCAGCAAGGAAGTCACTCATGTTATTGATAAAATAGTTTTAGGATATACCTTTATAGTTTTACTTTTGTGTTACTTGTTAACGTTTGACTTTTGTCTTACTTGTAAGTGAAAGTGTTGACCATGACTCATGATAAAATTACTCTCATAGAGCCATTTGTTAAACATTTACCAGCAACTACCATCCACTGTCCCTTATATGACTTAGAGGACATACTCAGTAATACTTTTTGGATGACTGAAGTCAGTGAAAACAATCTACAAAGGACACATGGAGATCTTTCTTTGGGAGGGAAAAATAAATCCTGAAGTTTCTGTGTAATTACTCTTAATATTAAATCAACACTAGAAGTGTCTTTTCTTGTTTTTCTCCTTATGGAACCAGTGCTTTGACAAATACCAGCAGATTTCTTATGTTGTATACCCTCAGCTAGACATGTGTTTCATATCACTTAAGCCTCTCAACAATCCTATACACCAGAATCTTATGTTACCCCACTTTAGAGATGAGGCACTTGAAGCTCAGAGAGATTAGGATGGTCATTGGTCCAAGATTAAAAAGCAAGTGGGGTTAGTTAGTACCTCAGTGGTCACAAACATAATCATCTAGAGCAGGGGTCAGCAAACTATGTCTGTGAAGGACCACATCATAGACATTTTAGGGTTTGCAGGCCAGACAGTGTCTGTATAGCTATCTAGATGTGCTGATGAAGCACCAAATCAGCCACAGACAATCTGTGAGCAAACAAGCGTGTGCTCTTATAAAACTTTATTTACAAAAACAAGTGTTAGGCCAGATGGAGCATATGGGCCATAATTTGTCAATCCCTCCCCTAGAAGAGACAACAGATAAAGGGGTAACAGACCAAGAGCAAAGAATACTGGTGTGCTTCTTGTTCTGCTTTCTTTTCTTCCATATTTTGACAGAGACTTGAGCCCAGTGCCAGTGTGTGACACATGGTCATGGGCACTGATATGTATCAGAAGGTTGGGAGAGGGTGGTCCTCAGTTGTCTTAGCAATAGGCAGCAGCCACTATTCAACTAGTTGAGCATAGTTGGGCAGTGTGGGCAGTTTTTAAGAGAAGCCACAAGTATGGATTTTGTGGGAAAGGTCTGTGTGTACCTATGTGTAAATTATCTCCTTTCTTTGTACAATGGCTCAAATCAATAAAACAAAACCAAAATTCCTGTGCAGACCAAGAAGAAGATGTCCAAGCATTGGTTCTGGCCCTCGGGCCACCAGTTTACAACCTCTACACCCTGGAAACTGCCCAAACAACACTGCATTTATTAAGTAATAATTCATTTCTTTGCCCATATTTTATTTATCAAAGACCTCAGTAACTGTCAAGTAGAACTTCTTATCAGCAGGAACAGATCAGCGGACAAGTGTTACCTCCCAGTCCTATTATAAATCTTGGCAAACCTGGAAACTCTGACATTTTAATTAGTTGGAACATTCTTATCAGCAGCCAATTCTGAACCTGCCATTTCACACTCTTTGTGAACCCCTTATTGGGAATCCCTGGTTTGGTCCCCTCAGGTCCACCCTGTTCACATGGGCTCATCCTCATTATCTCACTGCTATGGCTTCCCTTAGATTATTCAACACACAGCCAACACCATCAAAGTGAGCATCATTGCCTCCAAATGTACTCAGTGTAGCATCCTGAGTTGCTGATACGAAAAAAGAAGTTTCTGTTTGCTCCAGCAAAAAAATACAGAAAATATTGTTTTGTTCACAGGACAAATAATTGTGCCAGACTAAGCAAGGCGGTAGGCAGAAAATCTCCTCTTATTCAGGTTTGTGGTGGAACTTCAGAATCCTATAGTGGGGACTATACCATACAGAGGTACTAACAGTTTTTCTCAGGGCTCTATGTAACCACAGTTGAAGATGATGCCTAGAAAAGAGGAGAAATGAGTGAATTAGGTGGTTGGAGTTGGTTCACATTTGCTTCCAAATAGTTCATATTTTGCTACAAATTTAGGTTTCTTGGTCCTCCTTTATGGACTAAGTGGATATAACCATTGCTTGTCCCAGTCTTACCCCTTTGAAGAGGACACAGCCCCTGGCTGCCCCTGTGGTTGAGGCAGACAGGTTTCTCATCTTGTGGTCACACCTGGCCCAGCAGAGGCAAGGTCTTGACCGAGGGCAGCCTATCCAGAGAGTGACCAGCAGGCCTCAGTGCAATGTAAAAGGGTGAGGGGACCCAGCCAGATCCCCTGAGGCAGAAAACACAGAGTGATGATGTCAATGGTGCTGGGCTCCGGGCTGCAAGGCCACGTAATCACAGGCCATCTGGTGGCCACATTCCAGCCAAAGTTATGGAGTAGGAACAAGGAGGAAGAGCCAGAGTTAAGGTGAAGTGGGGAGGGAGAGGGTGGTAGAGCCAGGCAGAGAAGATGGAGATGTCCCAGGATAGAAGGAAAGAGTTGCTGTTGTTTGTCCAGACGGCCCATCTTAAGCATGGCTCTGCAGTGGAGGAGCCCCTGTCTTGAGCTTGATTGGAATGGTGGGGTCTGGGGGTTCAGTTTCTTATGAATCAAGAAAGCCACCAGGAATAGGAAAATCCAAGCCTTCAAAAGAACCACAGTTGTTGGGCAATTTGGCACAAGGTCCCTCCTCTTCTAGTAAAAAACAAATGTGGCTTTTATAAGGAGAAACTTTATTGGGAAGGGTCATTGCAAGGGTGAGGGGTAGCGCTTGAGATGGAGGGAGAGGGTCATTCCAATAGGCAGAGCACTCTGATCATGTCTCCCAAAAGGATTTTTCCTTTATGGACAGGAATGAACCAGGTGAGAAAGAGCCAGCCTGGGGAATGGGGTGAGCCTGTGGGATGGAGAGCGTTGGACCCTGTGGCTACCCATCCTTGCCAGGGCCTAGGAAAGAGAGATACTTGACCCAAGCTTGATTTACAAGACTTTGTTCTCACTGAGTAGTGGGGACAAGCAGTTCTTCTAATCATTTGTGAGGCTCTAGGTCTGGCCTTGTTATGGGTAAACCAGGGGACATTCCAGACTGCACTTGGATCCTGGGGGTAAAGAGCCCCTGGCAGTAAGCTGTTTCCCAGAATGCAAAAGCATGTTTTCCTGGGTGCCCAAGGCTCAGGTAAAATTCATCATTGTCACTCCCTCAGGGGCCACTAGAATAGTCCACGGCTCTTGAATATTATGGAATACTGTACCCCCACCTGGGGTCATCCCAGGCAAAATCCTCAAGGCCTATCCTCTTTAGGGTCCTCTCCTCTCTCCCCTAAAATAACATGGTCCTTCAACTTCCGGAAGGGTTTGGTAGTTGGAAACAGAAGCTGAGCTAAGAGGGTTGTCTCAGGCTGCCCTGGAGTTGAGAAAGCCCCTTGCTTTGGGCCCTGCTGTAATGCGCCTCCACTGATCACTAGGCCCTACAGCCTCTACCCTTCTCATTTCTTTCACCCCTAAACCCCAGCCAGCAGCAGACTATGACCCTAGCTGCCAGGTTCTGTTGCAAAATCCCAAAGCTTCTCCATTGTCCAATTCAGCCTACAAAAATATTGCCAAGAGCTATGTTGCCACCAGTGTGGAGAATTTAAGCTTACTTCCATAGGACAACGAAACTGTATTTATTATTATCATTATTATTATACACATTGTATTACGAAAATTTCCATGGGCATGAACTATGTGCCAGATACTGCTAAGGGAGCACATTCCTTACACTTATGAATGTACATATCAGATCCACATAACCGCCTATGGAGGTAGGGAGTTTTATTCTCATTTTACAGACAAGGAAACTGAGGCCCAGAGAAATTGTTGCTGGCCCAGGGTTACAAAACTGTAATTTCACTCAGGCAGCCTGTCCTCCCCCCACTCCCCAGTTAGTCTCTCTACTACCTCCCACTCTCTGGGCTATTGAGTGGCACCACCTTATTCAAGTAAACAGTTATTTGCCAATTCTTGGCAGTTCGGGTGGAAGCCAGACCTTTATTGTGAAGTTAGTGCCAGTTTTTGCTGCAGAGATGAGCTGGTACGTCTGCTTTCTAAATGCTGCCGAAGGACGTGCCAGGTCACCCCCGACGCACTATTTCTGGATCGTATTGGGAACACAGGTAAAATGTTTCTTTTTTTCTTCCAAGAGATTCTCAGAGTAAATGAACTTGAGATTTCATTAAGATAGCTATTGCGTATGACAACTGGACAGTCTGGCTGAACAAATTTTGTGTTTTTGGGTTTTTAAAGAAGTCCTGGCTTTAAAATGAGGTTAATGTCAATTTGGTTACCCTTCTCTCTGCAAGTAAGTCACCTCTCTTGGAGCCCCCAAACCAATTTAGGAGGAGGCATTCTTTCACCTGCTACCTGCCTTGGCTGGGGTTTGGGAGTTTACCCCGGAGACAAACAGGGTCAGTGTGAGGAGAGCCATCACAACAGCAACGTTCACCTACTGACCAATTAGCCCTACTATATGCCGGGCAGTGGATTAAACCCTTACACATCACCTCTAATTCTTACAGTAACCCTGAGCTGTATTATGATTACAAACTTGGGTGTTGAATTGGCCCAGAATGGAGTTAAAACCCCACTCTCCTCTTAATACCTGTGTGACCTATGGGAGGTCACAGTCCCCTCTGTGGATTTCAGTTTCCTCATCTAAAAGTGGACATCCTAATAGCATCTGCCTAATAGGGCTCCTGTGACAGTGAATGAAATCATCTGTATAAATAAAGTACACATATAAAGCAATGACTAAGTAAATAATATCTTTCAAATAGTTGTAATTATCCCCATTGTACACAACAGGAAATTGGAGCTTGGAGGGAGAAAATGACCTGCCCCAAATCACAAGGCTAGTGGAGATGGAATTAGCAGATCTAGATCCAAATTCTAGCATAGAGTTAGCAATTAATAAGTGGCAGATAGTATTAAGGGTAATGGTGAGCACATTATTATAGGCCCTTGGCTGCAGGCCCAGGAACTTAAGCTGACACCCCACTGTGACTAGTACCTTAGAGAGACTATGTGAGAGTTAGGCTCTTGCTAATGAGGATGGGCTTGCAAGGTGATTATCAGAATCAATGTCCTCTCACACCTTGGCATTGCCCTCTTTATATACGTGTACTGGTGGGCTAAAACTCACCTGTGACCTCAGAATTCCTCTCCGTTTATAGGGAACACTGGCATCCCAGCCTGAAATTTTGAAAACCCAGCACGCATACTCAGGGAGACATGCGAGGAATTTAAAAGACTTTTCAGGGATTTTGTGGGATCATCTGTCTCAATAAAAGTAATAACAATTACAGAGAGACAGTACAGTGTAGTGGTTAAAAGAGTAGCCTTGGAGAGTCAGCCCTAGTCCTGGGTGGGAACCCAGCTCCGTCACTGACTAGTGGTACAACTTTGAGAGAGCTCCCTAACTTCTCTGAGCTTCAGTTTTTCCATCTATAAAACAGGTACCATAGCAGCACGTACTTCACACAGTTGGGGTCAGGAAAAAATGAAATCATATGGGCCATGAGTGACTGGCCCATAACAAAGCTCACAATAAAGTTTAGCCATTATCTGCAAAAATGAGATTCTCTCCCTTGTCTCTCAGGGAGGCAGGGTTAACATTTGCCAGGAGTGGGTGGGCTGATTCTGAAGCACTGTATTCACACTGTCTTGTCTGTATGGCAGAAACCTCAGGCTTACTTGCAGCCTTCCAGAAGGAAGAGAATAGATGAAGACTTGGCAGGCTCCACAGGAAATCAGCCAATTCCCCCAACTCTGCCCCTGCTCTGTGCCCTTTATTACCCCCCAATGTACAGTTGACCCTTTTTTCAGTGAGTGAATTCTGCTGTATCCTGGAAAGCAAGCCAAGTTCTTAGCCATGACATTGGCCTTTTTTCCCCCTTTCGTTAAAGAAAACAATGGTGAGCAATGGTCTTTTCTTGCATCCCTGCACCGTCTCCTCTTTCTCTTCCTCAATTTCTTAGGAATGAAATCACCCAAGATATAAATAAAATGTTCTAAATAAAGCTCTGCTTGACTGCAGCATAAGACATATCTGTGTATGTATGTGACTGTCAGCCAAAATAAGTTAACCTCTGATGGAAGTCATTTTCATGTAATTAATTATTCTTGTCTCAGCTGAAAGAGACAGGTGCACTCTTGGTGTGCTTTGCCAGGACTTCTTGATGAACTTAAGAAGGCTATGCTTAAAACACACCAAATGTCTGGAGCTCAGAGATGACTCTTTGTTTTGATATTATTTCCTGAGTTGGAACCTTTATTTTTCAATTACTGTGAGTTGAAAAAATGAAAACAAAAGAACTGACATCAAAGGCATTCTGAAGTGTAGGAGGTAGGCGATATGCTAGTTAAGCAACAGGAATGCAGCTTCTCCTGTGTCAGCTGATGTTTCATTTTCCAACTTGGAAAAGGGGTTTAGGTTGTTTGGGGTTTTACAGAAAAGCCACTTGCCATGCCGTAAGTCTGTCATTAGCTAGAATTCTATTTGTATCTTGGAGGTCAAAGTCCTGGCATGGTAAGATTTTAAGAAGAGAAGGGAAAACAGCAGGATGAATGAGAAAATGGCCAGGTGAATTTGCAACTTTTTGAATGAAATTGTCCAAATAAGGACATTTTGGGAGTTGGGAGTCTCCAGTGGAGTGCCCTGGGGCTCTTTCTGAAACCAGTGGAGGCTGATTGAAGGGGGAAATACCTGAAACTGGAGAAACAAAAATCAATCAACCAACTCCAAAGACTGGTATGATGGGTCTATTGAACAAGCTGTTTTCCAAAATACTTGTAAATTCTTACGAAAAACTACAACTACACAAAGAACTAACTTAAAAGCAGTCCTGCAATCTTAATCTTTGTAAGTCATTTAAGTGTGCTCTTATAAGCAGCACATAACTGTATTCTAAATGTAATTTGATATTTAATTATTGTGATGACTTATTTCATATTTTTCTATTTGCCATGTTTCCCCCTGCCTTTTCTTACTTTTCTGGATTGGTAAAGTTTTATCTTTCTTTTCTTTTCTTTCTTCTATTCTTTTGGAAATAATAGCTTATATTTTTGTTCTTCTATTGTTCTGTAATTTTTTCACACGTATACTTTATATTTTTCTTAAAAACCCAAAGTTATGCTGTGTCTCTATTCTTCCCTCAGTCAAGAAAAGAGCCTTAGAAACTTTTATTTCTTCCCTCCAATTTCCCATATTATTGCTCTACAGAAGTTCATATCTATCTTTTGTAATGACTTTCATTGTCAGTAGTTAAGATTTATCAACAAACTTAATAATGCATTTGCTTACTCTTGTATTCTTGTTTCATACATCTCAATTTTCAGAGTATAATTTTCTTTTTGCTGAAGTACATCCTTTAGTAGCTCTTTTATAAGCTGATGGGGCTGTCTGTGGACATAAACTCTCTTCATCTTTTTATGTGTGAAAATTTTTTTTATTTTGCTCTCATACTTGAACGATAGCTTATCTGGTTGTAGAATTCTAGATTGATAATTGTTTTTCCTCAGCCATTTTTTGTTTCCTGGCATCTAATGTTACCGATGTCTACTTAATTGTCTTTTCTTCTCCCTGGCAGCTCTGAACTTTTCCCCCAACTATCCTTAATATTCTGCAGTTTCACTAACATTGCCTATGTGTGAATTTATTTGTATTTATCCTGCTGTGTACAAGATGTGAAATTTCTAATTAAGGATTCAGTATATTCTCACAAAAACAAACGAGCAGAAAGACAGATATCCCTTGTTTTGGACAAAATGATTCAACATTATATAGATGTCAATTTTCCTCAGATTAACATGTAGATTTAATATGATCCATAAAAAGATCAAGTTTTTTCTCTGGAGTTAGACAAGTTGATTTGAATATTCAAATATACAGATACAACATGCAAAAATAGGAAAACCATTGCAAAGGGCAATAGAAGCTGACTATCCTTCCAGATATTAAAATACATTACATAGCTAGTATAACAGCTAGTATAGTACTAGCACACAAATAGAAAAACCAGTGGATCAAAATAGAAAATCTAGAAATAGACACAAGGACATCTGAAAATTTAGTATGTTATAAATGTGGCATCTCAAATCACTGGGGAAAAAGATAGACCTTTTAGTAAATGGTTTTGTTACAGGTATTTGGAAAAAGATAAAATTGGATCCATTCCCCTATCAAAACTAGAATAAATTCAAAATGTTTGAAATTTAATTATAAATAATGAAATTACACAGGTGTTTTTGAATTATGGATGAATTCATTTATAATCTGGGCATAAACAAATCCTTTCCAACTATGATAAATCCAGATGCAGGCTGGGCATGGCAGCTCATGCCAGTAATCCTAGCACTCTGGAAGACTGAGGAGGGTGGATTGCTTGAGCTCAGAAGTTCAAGACCAGCCTGAGCAAGAGCAAGACCTGTCTCCACTAAAAATAGAAAAACTAGCCAGGCGTTGTGGCAGGTGCCTGTAGCCCTAGCTACTCACAGGTTGAGGCAAGAGGATAGCTTGATCCCAAGAGACTGAGGTTGCTGGGAGCTATGATGGCACCACAACATTCTACCCAGAGTGAGACTCTGTCTCCAAAAAAAAAAAAAACAACAAAAAAACCAGATACAATAATTTAAAAGGTTAACAAATTTGATTACATGAAAAATATGCCTTTTTCACGATTAAAAAATTAACGTAAGCAAAGCAAAACACAAATAACAAATGAGAAAGTGGGGAATATAATTATAACATATATTACAGATAAAAAGTTAGTATCTTTAACATGTAAAAAGCATTTTAAAATGGAAGGATAAAAAGACCACAAACTTCATTGAAAAATGAGCAAAAGACAGAAACATATAGTTTATAAATATCAATATGCAATAGCTCTTTTAGAAATATAAAGAGATGTGCAATTTTACTCTTAGTAAGAAAAATAGAAATTAATACGCTGAGGTATTTCATTTTCATTTTGGCAAAATTTATGATCTTGACACTTTATTGGGAAGATACCATTTGAACCTTTGTGTGCATTGCTAGTGGAGATACAAAATGGATAGACCTTGCAGAAGGGAATCTGGCAATATCCAATCATCTGCAAAGCATTTGCCCTTTGACCCACCAATTCTTCTAATGACACACTTGCAAAATATGAAACAACATATGTTGTTATTGTACCCTGGTTTCTAACAGCAAAATATTGGAAACAACCTAATTGCCCATTCATAGGAGGCTGAATAAATTATGATATATCTGTGCTATGAATTACTGTACAGAAAAGACAGTAGGGAATATCTCTAAGAACTCTGCTGGAATGATTTCCAGGATACATTGTCAAGTGAAAAAAGCAAAAACAAAGTGCAAAAGAGAACTACGATAAGTTTCATGTGTATGTATGTGTGTTGTTTGATTTTTTTCCTAAAAAAGAACATAGGAAAGATAAACCAGAAATTAATGAAAGCAATTATCTATGAGTTTTAAGGGTCTGGGGTGGAAGTGATAGGAATAGGAATGAGGCTTCTCAGTGCAATTTTTTATAGTTGCATTATATGTGTATCTATATATTTACATTATATTATTATATTTATAGCTCTTACTATTTGTTTCTTTTCCTTTCTTTCTTTGATTTCCCCTCATTTTTCTGCCTTCTTTGGTTTTAAGTGAGCAATTTATACAATCCCATTTTCTGTCCTCTGTTAGCGTGAAAATTATAATTCTTTTAAGAAATATTTTAGTTTTTGCAGTATACATTTGCAGCTCATCAAGTCCACTTTCAAATAGCAATATACTACCTCCCAGGCAGTGTGAGTTTCTTAAAACAGATTCCTCCCAACTTTTTCCTCACATCCTTTATAACATTATTATCACACATTTCATTTATCCATAAATTATAATCATCCAATACATTGTTGTTGTTATTTTTAATAAAGTCATATATTATGTCAATTAAGAGTAAGAAAAATAAAATATTTTTATTCTATTTTTATTTTATCTTTATTATTCCTTGTGTTCATCCTTTCTTTACATAGATCTGAGTTTCTGACCTTATTTCCTTCTAAGGAATTTCTTTTAACATACCTTACAAGGCAGGTCTACTAGTGATAAATTCCCTCAGTATTTGTGCAAGGAAATATTTTTTCTTCACTTTTAGAGGATAATTTTGCTGGATAAAGAATTATAGATTGGTGGGTTTCTTCTTTAAATATTTCAACACTTAAATATTTCAATCTACTTTTTTCTTGCTTGGCTATTTTCTAAAGAGAAGCATATTATAATTCTTATCCTTGTTTCTTTACAGGTAAGATGTTTTCTTCTTCTAGCTTCTCTTAGGTTTTCTCTTTGTTTTTTAAAGTTTGAATAGGATATGCCTAAGTGTTTGTTTTTTTTTCTTCATGGTCCATCCTTATGTTCTCTGAGTTTTCTGGAACTGTTTGGCATCTGTCATTAGTTTTGGGGAATTATCAAGTATTAGTACTTGAAATATCTTTTCTATTTCTTTCTGTGTTTCTTCTCTTTCTGGTATTCCCATTACATTTATTTACACCTTTTGTAATTGTTCCACCATTCTTGGATATTCTGTTCCTTTTTTCTTCTTTTTTTCTCTTTGCACTTTAGTTTGGGAGGTTTCTAGTGACATTTTTCAGGCTTACTGATTATTTCCACAACCAGTTCCAGTCTACTGATGAACCCATCAAAAGTATTCTTCATTTCTGTCATAGTGTTTTTGGTGTCTAGCATTTCCTTTTGACTTTTTATTAGCATGTCCATCTCTCTGCTTCCATAACCCACCTATTGTTGCATGTTGTCCACTTTTCCCATTAGATCTCTTAGCATATTAATATAGTTATCTTAAATGCCCAGCCTGATTGTTTCAATTTCTGTGTCATAGCTGTCTTGTTTTGTTGTCTGCTTTGTCTTTTCAGAGTATAGGTTTTCTTACCTTTTAGTGCATCTGAAATTTTTTTGTTGAAAGTCAGACATAGTGTTTCAGGTAATAGGAACTGAGGTAAATAGGCCTTTAATGTGAGGTTTTATGTTTATCTGGCTGAGAGAGTGTTTAATGTTTGCTGTAGCGCTAAGTGTCAGAGGCTTCTTTGTTTTTTTCTCCCTTGTTATCTTTGGGTTTCCCTAGAAAATCCCTTTTAAATAGAGTCTGTGTCTTGCAGCTCTTTCTCAGTTGTAATCTACTATTAGTATCTTGGAGCCCTGTTGATATGGTGGTAAGATACTGAGGAAAGGAGACAGTCTTTGACCTTATCATTAAATCTTAGGGCTTTTGGTTTTTTTTTTTTTTTTTTTAAGTAAGCCTGAGTCCTTATACTGTGACCTTTGAAAGAGTTTCTTGGACTTTTTTTCCCCCTCCCTTTGTATGAAACAGAGAAGCTAGAGTGGGATCCACTTATCTGATTGCTTTTGCTCTAGATCAGAGAAAGTTCTGGAAGTTTCCCTTGAGAGCATGGCTTTGTTGGTGAGAATGGAATGCTCTGGGTATATTTTGAAATGATTCCTTTTTGCTTCCTCCTGCCTGCAGCATGAGGGGATTTTTCTCCCATCTTCACTGGGCGAACTTGGTGAGTCTTCTGGCTACAAAGCTCATGAGCATATAGGACCTTTTCCTTTGGCCATCTCTTCTTCTTATAAAGACACTGTTCACTGGATTTAAGACCCACCCTAAATCTGAGGTGATTTCTTCTTGAGATCCTTAAATACACATCTGCAAAGGCCTCATTTCCAGATTAAGTCATATTCTCAGGTTCTGGGTGGATACAAATGTTAGTGAAAGAGGAAGCCTTACAAAAGCAACAGGAAAAATATCCAATCCTGTGATTTCCTAGTAACAATTAAAGCTCAATCCATGAGTCCTCCTGTTAACAGTCACCCTGCTTGTTAGGAGTTGTATTTTACACAACTTCTAAAGGAGCTGGACAGACAGAAAGAAGTGTAAATCTTTCTCTTTCAAAATTGTTTTTGAGAATCTGCTTTACAGAGTTTCAGTCGTATCTCCAGGATAGAGTTACATCATCTATGATAATCTCAATAATCTCATCTCTAAAGAAAAGTCAGAGAGCCAGCTCTTGGACTTTGACATCCCTTCCCCATCCCCTGCTTCAGTTTTTTGTTATCTACCTGCCACCAAGAAGAAAGAAAGGAGTGGATGCACCAGTTTCTTTCCTATACCCTGTCAATTTACAACCCGTTTAAAAGCAGCTAGCCACTTGGTCTCAGTGCTGGATTTTCCCTCTTCTTTCCTTGGAATGCCACGCAACTGTCTCCCTGCTTTCTTTTCTCCCTGTCTTTCCCCACTCTCTTTCACTCTGTCATTCCCTCTCTCTTCTAAAAGATGAAATAAATTTTATACTTTTATATCCTAACCTTTGTCTAGAGAAACTTTTTTCAAAACTTTTGTCCATTAGCTCACACCTTAACAGTTGGGAGGATGTTTTTCAATCTATTCTAGCATGTGTTAATACCCTTTTCCTCATTCAAACTGAGACCTTTTTTCTTGATTCTTGATGTGATGAGTAATATTTGATTGAAACTGAACATTTAGGGTATTATGAGACTCTGGATTTCATTTAAATCTTCTGTTTCAGTGGACCTTTTCTGACACTGCTTCAGCTAACAAAGGAGATTTACCTTTGTTACTTCTAGGTGGGAGTTGGAAATTTGGGTTTCCAATGTGGCCTCTGAGGACACCAAGAGGGAAGAGCACCAAGGGAAGAAGTGCTCTTCATTACTGCTGGGTGGGGGTGTGGCTTCAGGTTCCCCACCAGGTTGCATTGACAACCCCTAGCTGGTAGGTGTGTGGATACTTCCTTTCCTTTCTATGTGGTGTCCACTTTCATGGCATGGAGGCAGTCTTAAACTGCTGGACAGTGGTGAATATTCTGATTTTCCACTTGGCTCTTCTGATACCACTCTAACAAGGAGGTGGACAGGAATGTCAGTATGGGTGGAAGTCCAGGCCCCCACAAGGTCTCTACTGATACTGTTGGTCTGGCTTCTCACTCAACCTTTGCTGGTGGAAGTGTAAGTGAGGCCACACCTGCCTTGCATAGAGAGGTAGTTACTGTCTAAAAGTTTTCTATCTTGGTTTGCTGCCCTTTTATAGACCCTCTGGCTAGAAAAAGCAGGTTTTCCTTGGGACTTTTTTTCACTTTTGTTTGTTCCTGTTGGTACTTCCAGGTTGCCAAGTTGTCCAACATTGAATCTGGACTGTGTGAGACAAAAAGAAAACTTAAAGAAATCACTGCTTTGTCATTTCTTTGTTCAGAGGTCCTAGAACAGTAATTTCCAACTGGTGTGCTGAGGCAACTTGGTGTGCTGTGAGAGGATCTTAGATGTGCCGTGGAAAATTTTAAAGATCATTTATTAAATTATTTTCAAAAGAAGTTCAAAGCACAGTAAGCATATTCTTATTTTTACTTTTTTTTTGGATCAACATAATTTCATTGTGCCATGGAACATAATTGTGCCAATTATGTTATGTTATCAATATAAGATAATGGTATTGTGGAAGCTTAACTATATGTCCAAGTGTGCCATAAGATAATAAGGTTGAAAAACACTGCCCTAGAAGATCTGCTTTCTTCTCTCCAGATCCTTGTGTCTTTCTGTTTGTTTTGTACACAATAGCCAGAATGTTTAGGGAAAGTGGATCTACTTCATGTCTCCATATATAGAAGTTCCAGGAGTTTCAATTTTTAAAAATCTTTCTTTTTGATTCATTCTTATTTGTTAAGTTAGTTTTTGTTATCTTATCTGTTAGTTTTTGTTCATTATCTTGGTCATGTTATATGGGTGTTATTCCTACCTTTATCTTTGAGGATTCTACCTATGCTTATTTAAAATCTTTTCCAGATTGCTCTAATATTGCATTTCCTTGGTAGTGATGAATTTGTTGGCCAGAGTGTATAATATGTGCATTGGAATTTTACTTTGCAAGCTTGTCTTGAAGACAAGTTGTGTGTATGTGTGTGTGTGTGTGTGTGTGTGTGTGCCTGTGTTCCCTCCCTGAGATCATCCTTCCTTGACCAGTAGTTTTGCAGTTGTCTCTATCTAGCACACTGAGTCCCTGAGTAACTAGACCTTGTCTTGGTGGCTCAGGGGTTTTGTCCTACAGGGACAGTGATAGGATATGATTGGCTTCAGATCAGCTCCATAGGTGCCTCTGCTTATTACTGCCACCTCATGTAATTACCCTGGGCCACTGTTACAATGTTTTGGTCTCTTGTCATAGGTGGAAAAGTTCTCCCCAGACTAGACTCAGCTCTGGGATGCATAGAGACAATTCTGCTCCCTCTCCACCTTATAGGATTTAACTTCTAAAGAATCTATGTGTTTTTCTAGAATGGTAAAGTCCTAAAATGTATTTTTGTATTTTATTCATTATTTTTATAATTTTGGAAGTGGAAGGAGTATGATGTGAACCCATAATGCCGTTTTCATAGGAAATAATCTTTTCTCCCTATCTATAGCTTTGAAAAAGAACCTCAGTTTCATAGAGCATAGATTGCCTTGGCATTTTGGTTACTATCTTAATTAACTTGTAGTCAAGAATTTGCTTGATAACTGTATTAAGTCTAGATAATGATAACAATCCTTTTGGAAGATTGTTTGCTGATACTTTAGATTTTTCAATCAAAAAAACCTTAAATTGAAAAATTACATATTTCGGGCATGTATTAGCTTGGGTAATAAAAGTAAAGAGGCAACATAGAATCTTTGAACATCATTGAACTTTTTGCTCTGATCAAGAATTATAGTATTTTTGTCAAATCACAAAGAAAAGAAGAGGATGTGATTTTTCTTTCTCTTAAAGCCATTTTTTCCCTTTAGCATAAACTTGAGTCTGTAATCTCTGGAGCTAAGCAGGGTTTCTGCTACCTGTTTGTCCCGATTGTTGTACACATTTAGTCTGGGTGATCAGCCAAAATATGTTTAGACAAAAATAGTAATTTTTCCCCTACTCCCAACCCACTTTCTTTTTCATCCTTCCTCACCACTTCAATTTCACCATAATTGTACTGTTCCCATAACAACAGCCAAATAACTGGATCTTTGTGGAGGGCTTATAACAGGGTTGTCCACAAAGCTGCTGGCAATGCTGAACAGACCCTATATATCAGCACCTCACAAAAGAGACAGCCAACGGAGGGATGATTCTTGGCAGCTCTGAATCCAACTTGCCGCTGATTACTGCTGCTATGTTTCTGAGCCCAGGCACAGCACTCTGTATTTCCCCTACATTCCTTCCTTGTGCTTGGGCATAGGATTGTCATTCCCTTGGGGCCTGCCTGGGACAATAAAAAATGTACACACAGAGAAATGCACAAAAAAACTCTTTCTCTGCATAGGTTGCACCAAATTGCAGCAAAGATCAAGGAACAACATTCTTGACAAAGTCTCATGGCTGTGCTTCAGATTATGTGGTGGCACAACATCAGTGCCAAAAATCAAAATACCTTTATGGGTATGTGTGTATGCATCATATATATTTTATATATACATACATATTCTCTTTTTGCTGAGCCACTGTGTGATTTCAGGGACCAAATTTGTTGATCAGGATACAAGAGCTGGCCGGATAGGAAGCTGCCTTTGTTACAGGCTATAAGGTATGTCAAGTTAAGTTAGATGTTTCCCTACCAACAGATATTTTGATCTTTTGGTAATAAAGACAGCTACTGCGAGTAAACCTGAAGTTGAATCCCTCATTCTGTCTGACTGGGACTTTACAAGTTGACAGCTTGAATACCTTTGCTGGTGTGTTGCCAACACACAGTTCAGCTTTGGTCAAACTCTGGGGGAAGGAAGGGTAAGAGAAGAAGGAGGCAGGGTTTGTATGTGACTTCAGTGTCACACCTGGAGCTGCAGGTGTAACAGCCATAGAAGGGAGCTGCAAACACAGAGCTAAGCCTCGCTCTCCAAGAAGGAGATTGTGGTGACCACTCATGGTGTCCCTGAGGGCTGTGGGGAACCTGATGCCTGGGCTCTGACACCTATAAGCCTCTGGTCAGCCCCTCAGAAGTGGGTTTCAAATGTACCACTTTGGATGAAAATTCAGTTACTAACCTGATCAGGGACAATGCTGTTATTTTACATTTGTGGGAACCACTATTGTTTTTAAGCAATTTCTTGTGTTTTATAATACTAATGATGTGATCAATCACATACTTGTCAGAGTATGCTCTGCTGTTAGACTTTTTGAAGTGTGCAACACAGACTAGCAGCATGTGGTCACCTAGAAATTGTGAGAGCTTCAAATCCCAGGGCCTACATGCTGAGTCAGAATCTGCATTTTAACAAGTTGCCCAGGTGACTAAGTGAGAATTAGAGTTTGGGAAGCACTAATCTAGGTGCATCCTTGTCAAATCCCCACATTGCTCTTGTTTTTTCATTTCCTTGGCAGGGATGAATTGGTTGGTCACCTCCTACAAGAGGCACTTTGGTATTTTAGTGTAAAAGTTCATTCTGAATAAGTGTGTACATGTGTGTGTATGTGTGTGTTTCTTTTTCTCCCTAAGGCCCTAGTGAGCTCAGTTGAGAACAGCTCAAGATTCACAGTTAAATCTGAATTTAACTCATGACTCCAGAACTAACCCACAAACTGCCTTATCTCTTTGAACCTCAATTTGCTCTTCTGATCAGTAGGCATAACAGTACCAACTCCATTCAGTTGTAATAAGGATAAAAATAATGTACATAAAGGCCCTAGTCTAGTACTTGGTACCTAGTGAGTGTTTAATAAATCACCATATAGTTATTTTGTATTATTATCTTTAGTTTTTATGGTTATATAACATAATAAAGTGTAAAATTCTTTTGTGTAGAGCTCAGTGAATATTTGTATACATATACACCTATGTGATCAGTGCCCTGATCAAGTGTCATTATTATATAAGAGAAGTAAAAGATGTAATTTTTGCCCTCAGGAAGCTGTAAAATCTCTATGGGGAAAGAAATCTAAAATATAAGAAGTAATCAGTGAACAATCATTAGGGAATGTATGCTCATATTGTGTGCTGGGCATGTGTGCTCACAGGATAACATGGCAACCCCCTCCCAGCATGGCCAACTTCTGACAAGAGATGTTCCAGCTGATGGAACAGTTAATCTATGGTGCTGTTGCTCCTGAGCTGGATAAGTCCAAGACATACAAACTGCAAGAACAGGGACATCTTCTGAAGGCAAGAGAGAAACTGCCTCTTTTTTCAAACTTCGAGACTCTAGTCTGTTGACAGGATGCAGACCTGAGTGAATGGCAGTCGATGTTTAACAAATTACATGCTATGAATGTGTGCCTGTTCAACTGAATCCAATGAATACTTACAGAGTCTGAGTGTGGTGGGCAGCACATCAGACCCTGGAGATACAACAGGAACATCTCAGAGAAGGTCCCTATCCTCACAGAGCTTTCAGACTTTTTCAAAGTCCTTGCAATAAGATACTACCTTGCTAGTCATTCATTCATTCTTTGGTTCAGTTGTTCAAGCATTTATTGAGTACCAGCTGTGTTCCAGGCACTGAGCTGAATTTTGAATCTAGAGTGTGCTGCCAAATCAGGGAAATTGGGTGAATCACTCAAAAGGAGAATCATATGTGAAGTCAAAATCTTCCAGAATGTTTAAGGACCAAATAGTAAATACTTTAGATTTTGCAAGTACTCAGCTCTGATATTGTAGCATGAAAACAGTCATACACAATGGGTAAACAAAAGAGCATGGCTGTGTTCCAATAAAACTTTATTTACAAAAACAGGTATCAGGCTGAATTTCACCTTAAAGCTGTAGTTTTCAAATCCCTGTTCCAAAATATTATGCCACAACACTGTAACACAGAATC
This sequence comes from Otolemur garnettii, assembly GCF_000181295.1. NCBI lineage: Eukaryota > Metazoa > Chordata > Mammalia > Primates > Galagidae > Otolemur > Otolemur garnettii. Next base: position 3,013,524 of record NW_003852487.1, on the reverse strand, counting down.
AGAAAGAAAAGGAACCATATATGTCATCAATTACCTGTAGGAATTCTCTCTAAGACTTCTCTGATGAGTAGTTAGCCCCCTTCTGCTCAAGCATGGGGATCTTTATCCTCATGAAGCAACCCATCTTATGTTTGAATGGTTCTAGTTACTAAGAGGTCTTTACTGAGTAAAAATTGGCTGGCTCATAATTACCACCTGTGTGTTCTAATGCTGCCCTTTGGAGAATGCAGAAAAAATTGAATGTTTCTCAAGAATAGAACAATTTCTTCATTTCTTCTGTTAATCATCCTCCACATAATATGTAACCAATGTGGGTCTCATCATACCTTTATTCCCATCATTTTATGCTGAAAATTTTCAAACTTACACTAAAGTTTAAAGCATTTTACACTGAACATCGATATTTTCAGCTAGAATCTATCATTAACATTTTAGTATACTTGCTTTATCATATATCTACTCATCTATCCATGCAATAATCTATATTATTTCTGATGCATTTCAAAGGAAATTGCAACCATTGGTACATTTCCTATTATTCCAACAAGAATAGCATTTTCTAGATAGAGCTCAATAGTTTTTTCTTGTGAGGTAAGATTTACATAAAATAAAATTCACATAATTTAAATGTATATTGCCTGGGCTTTGACAAATTCATGTATCTGTATATCCTCCAAACCTATTAAAGAAGAGAAAAAAACAGAACCCCCAAAAGTGTTTAGCTCCTTCCCAGTTATTCCTCTACTCTATACCAAAGGAAACAACAGTACTGATTTTTTCTGCTTGTTTCATATTTTTGTATAAATGGAATCATACAACATGAGCTCTCAAGTCATCTGCATTCAGCATAGTATATCTGAGATTCATTCATTATGTGACACATATAGGATTGACTATATCAATAATTTATTCCTGCTGATTGTTGAGTAATAGTCTGGTCAGCAATTTTTTTTTTTTTTTTTGAGACAGAGTCTCACTTTGTTGCCCTAGGTAGAGTGCCATGGCATCACAGCTCACAGCAACCTGAAACTCTCGGGCTTAAGCAATCCTCTTGCTTAGGCGTCCAAGTAGCTGGGACTACAGGTGCCTGCCACAACACTTGGCTATTTTTAGAGACGAGGTCTCACTCTGGCTCAGGCTGGTCTTAAATCCAGGAGCTCAGGCAATCCACCTGCCTCAGCTTCCCATAGTGATAGGATTATAGGTGTAAGCCACCATACCTGGCCAGGTGGCTCATGCCTTTATGATAAATTTAAAGAAGAAATAACACCAATTCTAAGTAATTTTGATTACTATATCATATTCATGACCAATATGCACTTAGGAGTAAACTAAAAACAAATCATAAAATAGTATAGTCCTAAATCCAAATATATCAATAATTACATTAAAGGTAAATGGTTTAAACACACCTGCTGAAAGACAGAGGTTGTCATATTGGGTAAATAAACAAATAACTCCCAACTTCCAAGGAGAGGAAAGAGGCTGAATATGTAATCATCATAGTTGCATAAGGAAGTCTCCCAAAACTCCAATGGACAGTGTCCGAAGACTTCTAGATAGCTGAACACATGAAGATTTCTGGAAGCTGACATGTCTAGAGCTTCAAGCCCTCTCCCCCATACTTTGCCCCATTCATCTCTTCATCAGGAGTTCATAGGTATCTTTGTAATATCTTTTATGATAAACTAGTAAGTGTTTCCCTGAGTTTTATGAGCAAAATTGATTAACTTGAGGGAAGGCTTGTGGAAACCCCAATTTATAGTCAGTCAAAAGCTCAGGTAAAAACTTTTTAGGACCTATGATTGGCATTTGAAATGTGGCAGGGGTAGGGGAAGTTGGTCTTGGTATCAAGCCCTTAACCTGAGGGATCTGACATTATCTCCAGGTAGATGGTATAAGAATTGAATTGAATAGAGGACACCTGACTGGTGTCTGCTGCAGAACTGATTGCTGGCTTCATGCGTGGGTAAAGTCCCTCATATATTTGATCCCTGAAGTCTTCTGGGTTGATTGTTTAGTGTGAGAGTAGAAAAACAACACTTATTTTTTCCCCCTATATCGTCAGAGCTATGATATATTTAAAGAAGAAATAATACGAATTCTAAGCAATCTTGTCAGCAATATAGATGAGAAAAATTTCACAAATCATTTTATGAGTCTAGTATTAGACTAATAACAAAACCAGACAATATAGAGAATATAAGAATTGTCTCCAATGAACACAGCACAAAAATCCTCAGCAAAGCATCAGCAAATCAAATTCAGCAACATGCAAATATAATAATACTGATTATGTGATTAAGTGTAGCTCATTACAGGAATGCAAAGCTGAACTAGGGAGGCTGTTTTTATATCTGAAAAATCAGTCAATGTAACCACTCATATTACTAGGCCAAAGAAGAAAATAAATAAATCATATGATTATACCAATTGATACAAAAGAAGTATTTGAAAAAATTCAACACACATTCATGATAAATATTCTCAGTAATCAAAACATCAAAGAGAATTTCTTTAACCTGATAAAGGGCATCTACCCAAATCCTACAGATAACATCATACTTAATAGTGAAAGACTGAGGCTTTTCCCTAAGATCCAGAACAAAGCAAGAATGTCCATTTTCACTATTCCTGTTTAACATGGCACTAAAAGTCTTAATCTGTACACTAAGGCAGAAAAAAGAAATAAAACACATATAGATTGGAAATATGAACAGAAATAAAACAGTCCCTAGAACAAACAAGTGACTTGGCAAAGTTGCAGATTACAGGGAGAACATATCAATTGATAATATTTTGATCTAATAGTAACAAATAATTGGAAACCACATTATAAAATACAATAACATTTGTGATAGGTTCTAAAAAAGCCTGAAATACTTAGTATAAACATAATAAAACATGTAAAGGAGATAAATGTTGTAAACTACAAAAAGCTGGTGAAAGAAAGAATATCTAAATAAATGGAGAGACAATGGAAGATGCAATAAAGATGGCAATTCTCCCCAAATTTATCTATAGATTTAAAGCAAACCCAGTCAAAATCCAGAATTTTTTATACATATAAGCAAGATGATTCCAAAATTTTTATGGAAAAGCAAAGGAATTAAAATAACCGAAACAATTTGATAAAAAGAAAAAGGAGAAAGAGAAGCCTACTATTTAATATGTATATTATGACTTAATTGCTCACTATAAGCCTACATTAATCAAAACAGTGTAATATTAGTGAAAGGATAGATACATAAATCAAAGGAATAGGATACAGTACCAAAGTAGACCCACACAAATAAGGACAATTCATATTTTTAGCTTTTTATTTTAAAATAATTGTAGATTTATGAAAAGTTACAAAGAAATATACAAGGAGAGCCTATGTACCCACCATGCCTCCCCAAAAGTTGATATTATCTGAAACTGTAGTAATCAAGACCAGGAAGTTGATAGTGGAATAATCTACAGAACTTTTTCAGATTCCACTAGTTATATATGCACTTAGTTGTGTATGTATTTGTACAGTTTTGTGCTATTTTATCAGATGTGTGTGTAGCTTTGTGTAAGTACTACTGCTACTGGGATACAAAGGTTTTCCACAAGGTTTTTGTTACCACAAGGTTTTCTTGTGCTACTTCTTTGTAGACACATCCTAACCCTAATCTATTTTCTGTGGCTTGTTATTTCAAGCCTGTTATGTAAATGGAATGTAATCTTTTGATATCTGATATTTTTTCGATTTAGTATAGTTCCCTTGATATAAACCCAAGTTGTTTCATGTGCCAGTAGTTGTATCTTTTAATTGTATGCAAGAATTTCATTGTATAGCTATTCCACAGTTTGTTCATTAAGGTTTCTTGGACCCTCCAGATCAGTTCATCTTTGATCCAAGTAACATTGAGTGACCCCAATCAAAGCCACATGGAGCAGGAGAATCATCCAACTGAACCCTGAACATTGTGTGATAGAATAAATGGTGGGTGAAGTCTGCTAAGTTTGGAGGGTGATTTCTTGGTAATTTGGCAGTGACCTCTGGGATATCTGCTCTTCTGGATGCAGCAACTTAATTAGGGAAATAATTCCTACTCTTTCTCACCAACTCTCTTCCTCACCCACTCTGACTAGTAGCTTAATGCATACCAACAAGGATATATTCTATAATCTGAAACAGAACCATTTTAGCAATTGGTGTGAATAGAAAAAATAGCACCCAGTGAGGGACCACAGGTGAGATAGGCCTTTCTCCGTCTACCTACCCAGCTAGTCTCTCATTCCTAGCCCGAGAAGTCAAGGCTCTTGTGATGGATGCTGCAACTGACAGCCTGGTCCCTGAGGGGTGCCATGATGCATTGCCTCGTCACTGAGGGTGTTAAAATTACTCAATTTGAACAGTCCTCCCCATGGAAGAGATTAAATCCCAACTAACAGAATGATGCATGAGAATTGAGGGGAGAAAAATCTGTCAACAGCACTATTTCTCATCAAACCTCCACTGATTGGAATGAGGGCTCCTAAGTGACTGTTCAGACTGTGAGAGCATATGCAACTTTAGAGGGGCATGGAATGAGGGAAATAAATTGATGACTGCACCTGGAAACTCTTATAAGTCTGTATGGCCCCCAGTTATGTTATTCTTTTAGCATTTTCGTTGTAAAATGGCATTTCTCCCCAGGATGAAAACTCATTGAAATGATGCCCTCTTAGAAGCATATGCATAAACTTTATATTCTGCCAATTTTATATCTGATTAGAACTGAAATGCATGAAAACATTCTTTGAAATAATTAAGGGCATATCACCAACAGGGGCATCAAGGTAAATGTGTCTGAACATATCTGAAGTCAGCAGATGGAGCAAAGGGAATTAATATGGGATTATGTCATTTTATAATCATTTAAAAGAAAAAGAAATTTGGCTTTCAAGGGATATACTTTTTCATTTGGGGTAAAATAAGGTGCATTCTGTGCTCAAAATGAGTGCCCCATTCGGGTAAAGTTAATGTATAAAGCACAATTTATCTCTAGGTTGTTGAAGGGAGAGCAATCATTTAGAGGGGTTCTGCCTCTCCCTGGGAAGGGAGCCTCCAAGACAGTTTTGATCCATTGATGAGCGGTGTCTAATATGCTCCCTGAGGTACAGTTTCTCTAAATCTATTAGACTTTTACAGTCCTCCAGGATCTGCAGTCTGGAGATGCTCCATCACACTGTATTAACTTGACAACGTAATGTACTGCTATCTTTTATTTTCATAGGAAGTACTAGGTTTGACCTTGAAACTCTTAACCACACTTTATAATCTTCAGCCCATCCTGGCAAAGAGAGCCCCTCTAAGAAAAATGCCTTGGCTAGAATTGAGTTCGTAAAACCTTGGATGAAATCCTGGATGGCGGAAGGTAGGAGAGTTGGGGTCCTGACAGCTCTGTCTGGATCCTCAGACCAAATGGAGTGGGGAATTGAGGAGACACAAATTACATTAGCAGCCACAGCTCACTGAGTGTCCCACCAAGTGCCAGGTACTGTGCTTCACATGGATTGTCCTGTTCACCCCTCACAAGATTGACATTATCCTTATTTCATAAATGATGAAACTGGAGCTCAGAGAGGTTAAGCAACTTACCTGAGGTCAGCTACTAAATGGCAGAGTCTGGTTTCAAACTTAGGTCTTTTTGACTCAAAAGCTGGAGCTCTTAAACATGATGCTATAATGGCTTACTCTGAAATAAAATATCTGCTCCTGAGAAGGAAACTGGCTTGGGCTGTGCTTGTCTGATTTGGTACCTGTGGTTGACATGGCTCAGCTCTTCCTTTCACTTGCCATAAGCCAGTGGCTGGGTGTTTCCTTCCTGAGTTCTTCCCTAGGAGTACAGAGTCCCTCTCTGGGGCCTGAGCATGGTGTGTTGAGATCTCTTTCCTATTCTAGAGACACCTGGTATGCCTCAGAGTGGGAAACTAAAGGGGCTGGAATGGTATACCCATGCAAACTACACTGGCAGTCCTGGAGGATGAACCCATTCAGAGACATCCTGTGCTTCCCTAGACCATTTGGTCTGTACTCAAACCCCAGGGGACATCTGAAAGGGCATGACTTCCGCAGGGAGCAAATTGGACTGAGATTGTCAGATATGTGTACCACATAGGTGAATGGTCACTCCACTGATAGTAGACACAGACATCAGCTGGGAGGAGCATTGTACAGACCACAGTGGGTGCTCCTGTATTTGCTTCTTCCTGCAAGCCATAAAGGCTTTTAATTATTGAAGAATGATTCTTGCGTCTGGCCAATTTATCAGCCTCTGGCAGGAATAAAGAGTCAACCAGCCATGAATCCTATCTGATTACTAATAAGAACCACATAAAATGACACGAGTGCTGAGGAATGCTCCTTGCTGGGCAACAGCCAAGGCAGACCCAGGTTGGATGAGCCCAGTTTAAGAGAGCTACTGCTCTCTCCAGTGGTTCTAAGTGGATGCAGAAGGTTCTGTTCCCAAAAGGCAGATGCATGTAGGTTTCCAGGAGGATGAGGAAGCTGCCACTCTCTCCAGACAACCAGGCCTCCCCTGACACTGCTTCTGTGCATTTCTTCAACCCAGGCCTTGGTACTGGCATTCTGTAAGGGGAACTTAGAACCAGGATGCCTGGGTTCAAATCACATCATAAACTTGGGATGTCTGCTTTCAAAACATGTCATAAACAGCACCCCCAGATTTCCATTAACAGATGAATGGATAAACAAAATGTGGCATATACACAGGATAGCATTTTATTCATCCATAAAAAGGAATGATGCTATAGCATGGATGAACCTTGAAAGCCAGCTCAGTGAAAGAAACCAGAAACAGAGAATCTGATTCCCATTATGTGAAGTACCCAGAATAGGCAAATCCACAGAGACAGACAGAAAGTAGATTGGTGGTTGAAGAGGACAGGGGAAGGCAGCAAGGAGGAGTGACTGCTAAGGGTGGTGGGGTCTCCTTCTGAGATGTGAAAACGTTTTGGAGATAGGTAGAAGTGGTGGTTGCACAACATCATGGATATACACAATGCCACTGAATTGTTCACTTTAAAATGGTGAATTTTATGTTATGTGAACTTGACTCCAATAGAAAATAAAAACAAAAGCAAAAACAAATCACATCACATCATAACATTCCCGTAAACAAGCTCTTGCTGGGAAATGCTGAGACCCAAGAATGACCTATAAGCTCCAAGGCAGGATAGGTTCTGGGAAAGCTATTGTCTTCCTGAAAGAAGTTCAGACACAGCTGGCTTTATGCCCCTCTTCCCTGTCCTTCCTCTCTTGACCACAGAGGCACTGTCAGGGGTCAGAGGAGCCACCTCACAGGGATGGGGCTCCCAGCATGAGGGGAAGAGCAAGACCTTGGAGAGGCTGGCCTTGAGTCACTGCAGCTGCTAAATCAATGTTGGTAATGGCCCACCTGTGAGTTTTTGTTACTGAGAAACATTTAATTTGTATTTGTTTATGACACTCTGAAAACAAACCAAAAGAAGCAATCAGCTGCAGAGAGGTTGTTGTGGGCCTTTGGGATACTCCCAAGATAGTGGGAGGTGGATCTACAAAGTCTGACAATTAACTTCTTGAACTTGCCATCACACATCTACCCTGGCAGTATTGTACAAACAACTTGGTAAGGTTTCATAACCTTGGTATATCAGTGTCTCACAGTTGTGTTCATGTTGACATGTGGTAATATCTTGCTGAGTGCTGTTTTTTTTTTTTTT
>NW_003852487.1:2991922-3005519 GCF_000181295.1 Otolemur garnettii | reverse complement strand
CTGTTTGTTATTATTGTGTATTTTTATGTGCCATGGTGAGAATGTTGGAATTTGAATTATAGCAATAAACAAACATTCGTAAATTTCTTGCTAAACTTGGCAAGATTGGAAGTGAAATCAGGGACGTGTTAGTCCAAGTTTAAGGAGACAAGGCCATGAAGAAAATGGTCACAGCGCATGGCTGGGTTTTTCCTTTTTTTATGAGTTGGGGTCTTACTGTCACTCGGACAAGCCTCAAACTCCTGAGCTCAAGCAATTCTCCTGCCTTAGCCTCTCATGTTGCTGGGATTACAGGCGTGAGCTGCTGCACCCAGTGTAAATTTCTTATTAAACTTGGCAAGAGTGGAAGTGAAATCAGGGACAACTTAGTCCAAGTTTATCAGGATAATGCCATGAGGAAAATGGCAGCATACAAATGGATTAAAATGTTTTTCTGAAGGGAGAAAGCATCACTGGTGAAGAGAGAGGTCAGAGTGGCTAGTAATGTGCAGGACTGGTGAAAATGACAAGGCACCAGCTCACTTGGCACTGTCTGTGAGGCAGTTTTTAGCTAGTAAATAAGTAACTATATTGAAACACCCTTCCTACTCACTCAATCTGGCACCCAGTGACTTTTTCCTTTACCTAAGGATAAAAGAAATATTGAAAGGAAGACATTTTGATGATAGTCAAGACATTGAGGGTAATATGATGACAGCTCTAATGGCCATTCCAGAAAAGAGTTCCAAAATTGCTTTGAAGGGTAGATTAGGTGCTGGTGTCAGTGCACAGCTTCCCAACAGGAGTACTTCAAAGGTGACCATAGTGATATTCACCAATGAAGTATGTCCCATTTTTTCTAGGATGAGTTATTGAACTTAATTGTTAGATCTTGTAGAAACAAACCATGTTGGTTCTGCATGAGCTAGAATGGACACAGGGGGACCAGGTGAAGAGTCTGTTCAGTCAGGGAAGGTTTCTCTGAAGCCCTGAGCAGGGCCAAAGGGCCTGAGGAGGAGGAGTAAGCAGAGAAGAAGATACTCAGGTCAGAGAGAAGAGAAACGGCTACAGGAAAGACCTTGAGTAGCCCACACAGGAATGCTGTCACCTATGCAGGAATCTAATAACCAGCTCAGCTTTGCTAGAGTGCAATGTGAATAGCATTTAAAAAATGCTAACGTCTATACTCTCAGCTTTCTGACCGCCCTCCCTGCTGGCCTTGGCCAAGCTAATTTGTACAAGGGGTGGAGAGGATATGGCAAGGCGGCCAGGGCTAGCTGCACGGCTTCACCTGGGAAGGAGAGGAGGTGGGCCTCAGGGAGAAGAGGAGGATAAGGGAGTGGCATTTAAGAATTAATGAGGGGGGAAGAAGAAACAGCATGAGCAGCTCCCATGAGGACTGGGGCTTAGTGGGGAGAGATGTGAAAAGTGGGTTTTTATGACAGCCACCTATGTGCAAAGGCCTTAAGAGATTCTTAGAGAAGACTCTCACTGTAGCTCAGTACTTTTGGAGGGGTGTATTTTCTGTTGGTTTCACTCCTGGCTGTTGGAGAGTGAGTCCCTGTTCAGACAGAAGAAGAAGGCCCAGTTCCTTTTGGGTTGCAGGGAGGTGTGAGGCAGAGGACAAAGGAGGTGAGGCAGATGGATACACAGAGGATCACACTGCAGAGAATTTCTTCGGGTCTAGGACTTTATCCTAAGGCAGGGTGAGCTTTTGGATGTTAGGACAATCTAATCTCTCTAAAGCTCAGAAACCATAATGATGCTTGCCCCACAGTTTTATTATGAGTATTGCATAAAAGCACATGTGAGAATTGACTCACCCAACTTCCCAGCATAGAGTAGGCCCCTCATTAGTACTTAGTGAATCTGGGCCTTCTTTTACCCTTCCAAACTGATCTGCCCTGTGCCCTATTCATTTGCAGCTAGCCCTCTCTGTAGGGCTCATCCAAAATGTGCACCACAGCATCACAATGACAGGAGCAGCAGGATAATTCTTTATTTCTGGTGGCCTTTATTCCTTGTTTCAAAGGAAAGAACAAGGTGGATATTTTAGTGGGCAGAGGAGAAACACACACGTAGCTAGTTTCATTATAAGACTCTGCAACTTGACCTGGCTCTTTATGCACATCAAGGTCAAGACCTTAAATGAGGAATGAAAGGCCAAGGCACATACATGAAATAAAAGGATAATAAACAGATATTGCATGTTGACTCTGAGTGCCACTATATAACATTTCCCTTAATCTTCACAACAGCCCTTGATTTGCTGCTTTGTACTGATGGAGAAACAGCTTAGAGAGGGAAACTGATTTGCCCAAAGCCACACAGCTAGGAAACAGCAGATATAAGGCTCAAACCCAGACTGTGTGCTGTCAGTATGAGCTCTTGAATTCTAAGATGTGCTACTTCCTGAAGGTAGGTGCTTTGCAAATCCTGATGAGAAAGTGAATATCTAAAAGTACCTTAAGCACAGTCATAAACTTAACTTGAAGGGCCAGATGAGTAAGTGGGTTTATAGAGTTAGCATCAAAAAAAAGAAGGAGGTATAGATGTATGTATGTATGAACATACACACACACACTTATATATACATCCTCATAACCCATTTCCTTAAAATAAGTTAACTATGTGCAGCTATGCAGTGAGGCAGGGAGCCACTCCAAATCAGATGGTACCACACATATGCTATTTCTCTTGCAGGATCATTCCTGGAGGAATTTCCTGCAGCCAAATGATATCGTGTGTGACCACTGCAAAGTACAAACAGGATTAAAAGGAAAACATCTGTGCTTTGCAAGGCTGTGCTAACTCAACACAAACAAGCTGTATATATCTCCAAATGCTCAGTGACTTTTTGCTGCAGAGATGGCTGGTGACCGTCTGGGCTGGGCATTGATTAGAAGAGAATTACCCATTCCTATGACTAAATCCTTTGGGTGGTCAAGGGCAAGAAGACATATGTTTGATTCCATAATGTCAGTGTGACTTGAAGATTATCCTTCTTATTGGTTATAGTCGTCCACTACACTTCCCTTCTGGGATGAAGTCCTGAGTTGTAGAACAACTCCACATATGTACTACTGTTTTATTAATGTATCCCAGATCCCAAACAGGGCTCTGAACTTCAAACAAAATTGGCTAGGATTTGATCCTCAAAAGAGAAGAGAAGTCCCATCAAGATGTCTACATGCCTAAAGCTATTTGTTTGGTCTAAAAAAAAGTCTCATTTTGTGACGGGAAATAACTTAATTACCAGAGCATGTGGCTTTATGTTTTGCCAAGATTCAAGGCCAACTTATTAGTCTATTATTACTTTTGTTGTTAATCTTTACTTTAAAGATGAATAAAGCCACTGAGTAAGTTTTTTTCTTAAGGACACCAAAGCTGGGGAATCTGTGAAAAGCAAAACTGAATGATGATCCACCAGTCAGAGATACTATGTGAGCAACAGAGCAGCAAAAACATTCTTGCCATATATCAACATTAAAGGGTGACTATCAAATATGTTCTGTAATGGCTTTTCTCCCCCCAACAAAGAAATAGCACTTTCTTTTGTTTGGAAAACCTACTTTGATGCCTCACAAAATAATTTTCTTTTCTGATTTTGGTTTTGCTTTTTCTTCAGCAACTGCACTCTGCCTGCAATATTTGGAAGGAATGTTTGTCTCTGTTTATACTTCCATGTTTTGGAGTAGACATCATGACTAAAGGAGATATAATTTGCGAAAAGGCCTATTCTCCAACAGCCAAGAAATACATGCTTTTAAAATCTTGCTAACACATTAGCTTTGGCATCTTTAAAACTCGTTTTTCTCCTCTTTTTGTGCACTCCCCCCAACTTTGCTGTCAGTGGACTGTGTGGTCTTGTGAGTATGAACTGGGCCAGAGATGGGCCTTGGAGTTCCATCCCTACCTGGCAAAGGGCGTCTATTACAACATTATTTCCTGTATCCCATCTAGAGAGGACTATCTGAGTGGGACAGAGGGCCATCTGTGTCTGTAAAAACAGGTATGGGTTGGGACTATTGGGATCACACACATATGAGACTCATAACATTTTACCAAACATGTAGGAACAGAACTGCCTACCTAGAAATGATGAGTTGGGATCTAGTATTGACAAATAGTGTAACAGTTTTATGAATGACCTTTTAACTTTGTTGACATGCAGGTGACCCCTGTGTCCTCTAAATGATTCAGACCAGGCATCTTTTCTGAGTCCTAATGGTTCCTTTTATTGTATAAATAGCCAAACTGAAGCACATTAGTGCTCTCAGGGGGTTGACTCTCTGAATTTCTCCTGTACAATGAGTCTCAAAGGCCCCTGCATCCCTCCTAAATGGGCCTGACTACCAAATCCCAATGCACTTCCTTACACTGGGGCCTCAGCTGGTTCCGCAACAGGGGCCTCCCTGTAGCAAGGGCCCTCTGTGAGAACACAGTAGTAACCACTGAATAGTTTATCAGTCACTATGCTTCTCTATGCAGACAGCATCTAGATATCTTTCCTGTTGTGACAACTTTTTCCCTTAAAGGAGCCACCAGTAATGATGTATCCTTGTCTGTTTAGAAATAAGGACTCAGCTAGGCTCCCAGTTAAGCTGGAAAACATTATCTTTTCTGTAAACAGATTTTTGAAAGTTTGTGCAGATGGTGGCAAAAAGGAACACTCCAAGGAGAGCTTTGCTCTTATGTAAGTCTCTACTTTGCCCTCAACTCCTTTGTAGCTAACCCCAGAAATTTTTTTTAAAAAAATGTAAACTTAGAAAATCAGATTTCCTTTTCAAAAGGTACATTCTTATTCTTTTGTTTTAGAACTTGGGTGAGTTCATTTATTCTTACAACAAATGTTTATTTAGTTCTGCTTCATCAGCACCAGGTAGGAATCAGCCCTTGAACAGGAAGGTGCTGCTGACTTTGCCCCCAGAGAACAGAGACTCAGTGAAGGATTCATTTACTCATACATTCACTAATTCAACACCTATTTATTGAGTGCCTCTGTTCCTGGCATTGCTCTAAGGATAGGGACCGTGAACAAAACAAACAAAATAATTCTTATGGCAAGGAACATTTTTTCAGATAATCACACCATGTATATAATTATAAAAAGTTATAAGAACAATGAAGAATAGTTCCTTAAAAGTGCCTGTCCTGGGATTCTATATCCAGCTAAACTATCATTCATCAGTAAAGACAAAACAGATATTTTCAGGTGTGCAGCAAAAAAGAGAGTTTATTACTAGCAGATGCACTATCAGAGCAAATTTAGCCCAGGAAATTAGCCAAGGAATTTAGCCAAGGAAATTTAGTCAAGGAATTTAGCCAAGGAAAAATAAGACACAAAAGGCAGCACAAAAATCCATGAGCTATATTGAAAAATGAAGTGAATTCCCACATTTATATTTTTAAGTACTATTTTTATATTTTAAAAGAGAAAAAACTAAAAGAAAACCTAGATAAAGAAGGGATTTTTTAAAAGCTACTTTTTAATCAAACAAAACAAATAAGGCTCTATAAAGATTGATTTTTAAAAGTGCATGAAAAGGCATAAATAAACAATAACAAGGATAGAAATGAATAAATAAATGCAGATACAGTTGAGTTTTTTTTTAATTAAGAGGATAAAATGAATAACTTTATGCCAACAAATCAGAAAACAGATGAAATGAATCCTTTAATGGAAAAAGTCTACGAAAATAAACTCAAGAAGATTTTTTTTTAGTACTAAATAAATCAACAATTACAAAAAAAGTTGAATTGGCAATCAAAAGAATTCCCACCACCACTTCCATCCACTGTACACACAAACCCCCATCCCTCTTTATGCACAAAAGACAGAGATCATCTTAAGATTATCTTACAGGTGAATTATAACAAAACTTCAAATAAAGAGTCGTCATCTTATGAAAACTGTTTCAGAGAATAGAAAAAGAGGGGAACATACTGAAATAATTTTATAAAGTTAGTATAATCACAATGCCCAAACTAAAGCCTCCTGGTGCCACAAAGAGGGACGGTAGCAGCACCTTTGTTCTAACAGCCAGAACAGAGGCACTCATTATTCTGCATAGAGAAGGTGTCAAGAAAAGAAAAGCAGGTGATCACGGCTTGTCTTTCACATCAAACTATGTGTTAAAGTGAGAACTTTGTTCACTACACAAAAGGAAGTTTTCTAAAAGCACAACTAAATTAAATACATATACAAGCATGCCTTGCTTTATTGTGCTTCACAGATGTAGAGTTTGTTTACAAACTGAAGATTTTGGCAGCTCTGCATCAAGCAAGTCTGTTGATGAGATTTTTCCAATAGCATGTGCTCACTTCCTATTTCTGCATCACATTTTGGTAATTTTGGCAACATTTCAAACTTTTTCATTATTATTATATCTGTTATGGTGATTTGTGATCAGTGGTCCTTGATGATACTCTTGTAATTGTCTTGGGGCACCACAAACCATGCCCATATATGACAGAGAACTTGAGTGATAAATGTGATATGTGTTCTAACTGCTCCTCTAACCAGCCATTCTCCCACCTCTCACTTTCTCCTCAGGCCTCCCTATTTCCTGAGATACTATACTAAAATGAAGCCAGTTACTAACCCTACAATGGCTTCTCAGTGTTCAAGTGAAAGGAAGAGTTGCACTTCTCTCACTTTAAATTAAAGCTAGAAATGATTAGGCTTAGTGAGAAAGGCTGTCGAAAGCCAAGACAGTCCAAAAGCTGGGCCTCTTGTGCCAAACGATTAGTAAAGTTGAGAACATGAAGAAAAAGCTCCTGAAGAAAATGAAAAGTGCTACTTCAACGAACACACGGTTAGAAAGGGAGACAGGCTTCCTACCGATATGGAGAAAGTTTAAGAAAGATCACACAAGCCACATCATTTCCTTAAGCCAAAATCTAATCCAGAGCAAGATGTAAACTCTCTCCAATTTTGAGAAGGTTGAGAGAAATGAGAAAGCAACAGGAGAAAAGTGGGAAGCTAATGAAGTTTGGTTTATGAGATTTAAGGAAAGAAGCCCTGTCTATAAAAGTGCATAGTGAGGCAGTAAGGGCTGATGTAGAAGCTGCAGCAGGTTATCAGAAGATCTAGCTAAGATGACTGATGAAAGGGACTATACCAAACAACAGACTTTCAGTATAGACAAAACAGCCTTCTGCTGGAAGAAGATGCCTTCTAGGACTTGCATAGCTAGAGAGAAGTCAATGCCTGGCTTTAAAGCTTCAAAGGAGAGGCTGACTTTCTTGTTAGAGGCTAATAAGTTGAAGCCAATGCTTATTTACCATTCTGAAAATCTTAGGGCCCTTAAGAATGATGCTAAATGTATTCTGGCTGTAAATGAAACAAGGCTGGGATGACAGCACATCTGTTTATAGCATGGTTTACTGAATGTGTTAAGCTCCATATTGAGACCTGCTGCTCAGAAAAAAATATTCCTTTCAAAATATTATTGTTCATTGACAATATGCCCATTACCCAAGAGCTCTGAGGGAGATGAACAAGGAAATGAATGTTGTTTTTCAAGCCTGCCAACACAGCATCCACCCTGCAGCCCCTGGGTCAAGGAGTAATTTCAACTTTCGAATCTTCTTATTTAAGGAATACATTTTGTAAGGTTACAGCTTCCATAGACAATGATTCCTTTGATGGATCTAAACAAAGTAAATTAAACATATTCTGGAAAAGATTTACTGTTCTAGATGCTATTAAGAGCATTCATGCTTCATGGGAAGATGTCAAAATAGCAACATTAGCAGGAGTTTGGAAGGAGTTAATTCCAACCCTTATGGATGACTTTGAAGGGTTCAAAACTTTAGTGGAGGAAGTAAATGCAGGCATGGTGGAAACAGCAAGAGAACTAGAAAGAGAGTCTGATGTGACTGAAATTTCTGGAATTTCATAATAAAGATGTAAAAGATGAGGTGTTGCTCTTTTGAATGAGCAAAGGAAATGATTTCTTGAGATGGAAACTACTCCCAGTGAAGAAGCTGTGAACATTGTTGAAATGACAACAAAGAATTCAGAATCTTACATAAATTTAGTTGATAAAGCAGCAGCAGGGTTTGAGAGGATTAACTCCACTTTTGAAAGCAGTTCCACTGTGGATAAAAATGCTATCAAACAGCATCGCATTTCTCTACAGAGAAAACTTTTGTGAAAGGAAGAGCCAATCAATGCAGCAACCTTCATTGTTGTCTTATTTTAAACACACACCCAACCTTCAGCAACCACCGCCATGATCATTCAATAGCCACCAACATTGAGGCAAGATCTTTCCCAGCAAAAAGATAATGACTCACCGAGGGCTCAGATGATTGTTAGTATTTTTTAGCAACAAAATATTTTTAAATTAGGCTTAAAAATAATGTTATTTCATATTTAATTCATTACACTATAGTGTAAAAATAACTTTTATATGCTCTAGGAAAGCAAAATGTTCACATGATTCGCTTTATTGGGATATTTGCTTTATTAGGGTTGAACCCAAAATATCTCCAAATATGTGCCTGAACAAGCTTGGGAATATTCTTATAATAAATTTTCTTCCAACATAATATAATTATTATAAAATAACATTATATGTAATTGTATATAATATAATCATTACAACAGAGTAAAACAATTCTCTTTCATTTAATTCTTAAGTTGAATTCAATCCCAATATGGTTTCTTAAGGAACTTCCCAAGCTTATTGGGAAGGATGAAAAGCTAGGATTAGCCTATTGTTAATGAAAGAAATCAAATAAGGGGGAGCTTGCCCTGTTAGATATCAACATTTTTATAGAGCTATGGGGTTTTAAATAGTGTGGTAATAATGTAAAGATGGACTGATACATCAAAGGAATAGAATAGGAAGAACAGAAACAAACAAATGTATTTGAAGACTAATATTATGAAATAGTGAAGATAGGGTTTGGGACAATTGATAATCCATATAAAAAATCAGTTTCCTCTCCATAATGTAATAAATTCCAGGTGGACTAAAGATTTAAATGTAAAAAATAAGATTGGAAAACTTTCAATAGAAAATATAGAAATAAGATTTTTTGGTTTTCATGTAGGAAAGACTTCTTAAGCAAGGAAAAAAAAGGTACAAACTATAAAGGAAATGATGTATAATTTTGAGTACAATAAAATAAAAGCTCTGTACAACAAAAGACGAAGTAAAGATATATGACACAGATAAAAAGAAACAATACCTGATTAAAGTGTGGTTTCCAGAATATATGAAGAATTTGTACAAGTCAAGAAGAAACCAAACAAAAAACCTCAATAGAAAAATTTACAAAGAAAGTGAACATATAATTCATTGACAAGAAAGACTGAATATGGAAAACAGTTTCAGTCTCACTTGGAATCAAACAAATGCAAATTAAAATAACAAGATCTACTTTATGCCAAGCAACAGAGTGAGACGAGACCCCATCTCAAAAACAAACAAAAACAAAGCAAAATAAATAAGATCTGTGTCATACTCATCAGATAGGCAAAAATGTAAAACTCTGACAATGCTAAAAATGGCAAGAATAGACAGAAATAGAAACTCTCAAGCACTCTGTGTTAGTATAAAATGGCACAAACTTTTGAGGAACAATTAATAGTGTCTTATAAAACTGGGCTGGTTCATGACCCCCTTCCTTCCAGGTCTGTTGCCAGGTGTGTGCATACTGAGTGTATGTGTAATGTTTCCTCACACCAACCAATTCTCCAATTCTCCAGACACCAACTGGGTATCCCACAATTTAATTCAATTCTGACACTAGTATCCTGGAGGTAGCACAGACCACACAGGTTGGGGGCTCAGTCCCACAAGACTGCCTCACTTCAGATGCCAGTCACCAAGATGCCACCTGCACTTCTGACCAGCTGGCTATAAAGCAAGAGTTCCCATGACCCCTTCTTCAGGTTTGATAATTTGCTGGAATGACTCACAGAACTCACGAGAGTACTTTACTCACTACCATTGGTTTTTAATAAAGAATACAACCCAGGAACAGCTAAATGGAAGAGGTGCATAGGGTAAGATATGGGGAAAGGTCAGAGCTTCTGTGCCCTCTCTAGGTGTGCCACCCTCCCAGGGTCTTGATGTGCCCACCAGCCTGGCAGTTCTCTGAACACCATCTTTTAACATTTTTATGGAAGTTTCATTACATGGAGGGCATGATAGAGTAAATCTTTGGCCATCAGTGATTAACTCAATCTCTAGACCCTTTCCTCTCTCTGAATGTCAGTGGAGAGTGGTAAGGATGAAGCTGAAAGTTCTAACCCTCTAATCACATTGGTTCCTCTGGTATGAGCCCCCATCCTAAAGCTATCTAGGGGCTAAGAGTCATCCTATTAGCATAAAGGGGTTGAAAGGCACTCCTTTCACCCCTATCACTGAGGAAATTTCAAGGGTATTAGCAGTTTAGTGTCAGGAACCGGTAAAAACTAAATATATGTTTCTTACTGCATCACAATGCCATACAGGAGTTCTTACACTACACAAGTGCATAGTGATGCAGGTCTTATTGCTTGTAAGAACCCCCAAATGCTAGCAGTTAATAATGATCATGTATGGTTCAGCTGCTAGTAAAAGAGATCTATCTACATAGGATTTATTCCCTCACATTTAAAAGAAAGACCAGGACTGGGATTGACCTAGTCTCTTCTGTCTTCCTCTTCTATCACACTTACAGTTAACCTGCCACCTCAGTACCACTGTGTGCTGGAACTCCAGCAGTCAAATCCACATTCTGACCAGCAGGAGAGAGAGAAGGAGGAAGAACAGAAAGGCATGACCAGTCCAGTCTGTCCCTCTTTGAAGGCACTTTCTTGTATCCTGTCCTGGATACAAGATTATATATGTAGCCACAGCAGGAGCAAGTAGCCCTTTAACTGCGCACCTTGCAACTTTGTATGAATGTAGTGTTTGGTTACTAACAAAAGGACAAGGGATTTGGGAAGCAACCCCTACTCTCTTCCCCATTCAACCAAAATCTCTATTTTAGGAGAATGGATAAATAAATTACTGCATATTTGTGCAATGAAGTACTATATAGTGGTTAAAACAAAGGAAACAGAGCTATGTGAATCTGTATGGATAATTCTCAGAACAAAATCTCTTTACTGAAAAAACAAGTTGCAGAATGATTCTAACTACATGATACCATTCATATAAAGTTTAAAAGCCTTTAAAACCACACAATGTGTGTTTATATGGCTCAATAAAATACATATGCTGGAAGGGTATAAAAACATAAATGAGAATGAAAAATATTAAACACAGGATTACGGTTACCTCTGGAGAGGGAGGTGAGAATAATGAGATTGGAAATAGGGACAACAAGGATGTCGATTCTACCTGTAATGCTTTATTACTTAAAAAAAAAAAAAAAAAAGAAAAACAAAAAGATTTGGAGGAAACAGCAGAATATTAAGAGTTGTTAGACTGTGAGGGTGTAACATGCAATGCATCATTCCCTATACATTGCTGTGTGTTTAACTTTGTCATGGTGTCTGTGCTAGGGAGGTCAAGATCCTATAAGGCATAATTGAATGAGGTGTATCTCACACGAAGTGAATTCCCACATCTCCAGGGTACGGCTTAATGAATCTTCACGAGGAAACACATCCAGAGCACGGTATAGAGCTCAGCATTCTAGCTTTCTTCCATCTTGTACCTTCTGTCACTATCAATTGCGTTTGTTTTTTGACTCACCTATGAAGGATACGTGCAGAATCATTCTCTTCAATAGCTGGTTTCATTTTCTCAACATGATGTCTATGAAGTTTCTGCTAGAAAGCTAATTTTTAATCTTCTCCAGTACTGACCCAATGAGGAGGCAGGAGTTTTGCTTGCAACATAAGGAAGGACTTCAGAGTTAACTCCCAGAGGCCTGCAAAGCAGCTGGGAGGGAGATAAAAGATTTTGGGTAGTTTTCCGAATCCACTGTATCCATGACTGTTTAGGGAGCTGGTGTCCCCCTTGATAGCTATAGGTGGATTTGACAATGTTCCCAAATTCCCTCCTAGCTCTCGGTTTCCTGTTTCCCACCCTCACCTGATGTCTGCTTTAAATAAAGTAACAACAAAGTGTCAGGGGCTGCCAAGAGGCTCTTGAGAATGTTCCCATCTCAGCTCTCAGACAGCTCACTAGGGGTGTTAAAATAATTAAAGCTGAAAAGGGAGATGTAGGTATTATTTTTAGACATGTGTCCAAAGTTTGCTTCTTTTAGGTGCCCATCATTTACTTACTGCCAGTGTCCCTCCCTCCCCCCCTCCCTTAGGTAGAACAAAAATATACTTTAATGTTGTGGCATAGCTAAATAAAAAGATACTTTAAGTTGACCTTATTTTATAAAGAATTTGTGGTCGGATGACCCCATTGTTTTTCTTTCTTTCTTTTTGTTGTTGTTGTTGTTTATTTGTGTTTTTTAATAGACTATTTTTAGAGCAGTTTAAGGTTTACAGCAGAATTGAGAGTTCCCATAAGCCTCTTACCCTGCAGCTTCCTGCATTATCAACATTCCCCACCAGGGAATTGTTCATCCTTATAATTGATGTACACACTGACATACCATTGTCATCCCAAGTCCACAGTTTACACTGGGGCTCACTCTTGGTGCTGCATGTTCTGTGGGTTTGGATAGATGTGGAATTATGTGTTGTGTTCACCGTTATAGTATCATTCAGAGGAATTTCACCATCCTTAAAATCCTCTGTGCTCCCTGCCAGCATTTTGTAATGTTAAATCCTTCATGTTATTTTATTTATTTATTTATTTATTTATTTATTTTGAGACAGAGTTTCACTTATTAACCCTCGGTAGAGTGAAGGGGTGTCATAGCTCACAGCAACCTCCGACTCCTTGGGCTTAACCCATTCTCTTGCCTCAGCCTCCCAAGTAGCTGGGACTACAGGCGCCCACTACAACGCCCAGCTATTTTTTTGTTGCAGTTTGGCAGGGGCTGGGTTTGAACCCGCCACCCTCAGTATATGGGGCTGGTGTCTTACCCACTGAGCCACAGGCGCCACCCACCTTCATGTTATTTTTGTCAGAAATGTTAAATTATAAAACAAAACAGTGAGATATATTATTATGAAAGGTTAAGTCTCCAAAGGCAAGCTGATGGGATCACTCTGCAGAACTGGAAGGCTGCACACTTTGAAAGCTTCCTACAGGTGATCTGTCCCTTGGTGCTGAGTGCTGGTAGGCTGTGCTCCATCTCCCTGCTCCTCGTGTGTGGGAGATACAATGTGGGCCACTGTCCCTGGGAGGCCATCATACCCAGCCAAAGGCTTCCAGTGATTGTGCATGGCTCCTTGGAATTCGTCTGTGAAATTAATGGATTGATGGAAGTCTGAACCAAACTACAAAAGTAACAGAGCTGGTATGAGACACACACGCACACACACTACACAGAGGTGAGCAGAATTCCATTTTAAATAATCCATTTTCACTTCCACATTATCATTGTTTTATCTGCAGCCATGCTGGTGAGGTTAATCAGCATCTTTTTATACTATATGCGGCATTCCTGGGAAGATGGATCACAAAAGATGGCAGTCTGAATTTGACTGCCAGACCCATTTGCCCAGGCATTTAGCTCCCCATTCCCAACTTAACAAAAT
>NW_003852487.1:2987614-2991639 GCF_000181295.1 Otolemur garnettii | reverse complement strand
AGCCAATGATTTTGTTTTCATACAACACAAGAGGATGGGACTAATTAGCCAGGTAAAATAGCTCAGAAAATACTCCTTGAAAGAATGAATAATCATGTCTGTGAGTGGGAAATGCAGAATTGTGATGTTTATCAGGGACAGAAGGAGCGATGTTTGTTGTCTTAGTGGAGCTGACTATCTGTGCAAGGGAGTTATTGAGCTTATTTAAGCAAAGAAGCAAAAATGTGGTCGAGTTCATTCTCCATTTGGTTTAAGGGGTCCTCAAACTTTTAAAACAGGGGGCCAGTTCACTGTCCCTCAGACCATTGGAGGGCCGGACTGTGGGCCCCGGGATGAGTCAGTTGCTAAGCAGGACAGGCAGCGGTGGCAAAAAAACACCTGGCGGGCTGGAAAAATGTTCTCGACAGGCCACATGTGGCCCGCAGGCCATAGTTTGAGGATGCCTGGTTTAACCCCAACTGCACTCAAGGAGAGGGTCTATTTGCTTGTGCTCCTTTTTCAACTTGAGAAGGAAGAATCACGACTTTGGAGAAAGGAAGAATGGAAGAGCAGTGAGGAGCTGATTAGATGCCAGCTGAATTATGGACAGTCTGTCCAGAAAAGGGAGGAATTGGTATACTTGAGGATTCAGCCAAGGAGAACAGTGGAAACCAATAAATTATTTTGGCTGCTGAGAATAAGGACCTGTTGGTGGAAAGGGCTTAGAATGGAGCGCCTGGGAAGGGAGACAAGGGAGTGTTGAGTCAGATTTCGATGTGCTGCCAACACCTCTGAAGTTGTAAGAGACAGCTGGCACTGGGGCTGAGGCTCTAATCCTCAGCCGGCAGCTCCCTGGGGCCACACAATGCAGTCTAGCTTTTGTCTTTGCCACCTGGAGTTAGGAGAGAAAAGCTTCTTGTTAAAACTTGAGCCACTTGTACATTTATCAAATCTCAGATCTGCAAGTGTGTGCCTGCACCAGGGATTAGCAAACAACAAAATGCCATTAAAAGCTAAAGAAAAAAAAAAAAGAAAAAAGGAAAAGAAAAAGAGGAAGAGGGTTGGAGGCATCTCTGCAGTATGTAAGCACCTTTACCGAGTTCTCTCTAAGCCAAAGTCCACCAACTTCCAGTCTTGTCAAAATCACTACTAATTAATACCTTTTCCCTTCCCACTGAAAGAGACACAATTTACAATTAAGTCAAGCATCCTACGCATAATCACTCTAACACCTTCTATGTGTGTTTTGAAACGTGCTCTCACATTTCATGATCCGTTTATTTTACAAGATGGGTAAACTGCAGACAATTATGGTGATAATATGGCTGAGGTGTTTGGTTTTTATCTCTTTGCAGTAAATTGTGGTTGTTCAAGCCTTCTCAGTAATGATTTCTAACCCTCTCTCCATTTCTTCCTATCACCCAGCAATAAATAGGATTTTATTTTAAAAAAGAATGTTAGTTTATTATAATCATATCACCTATTTAACTAGCAAGATAATTAAATAATTTCTTGGTAGGCATGACTCAAATTAATTACACTAGCAGATATTCTATGGTACATGCCTCTGAAAATATAACATTAAGTGTATTAACTCTGTTGTGTGTCACTTTTCTCTGTATTGGCAAAAATCGCTATCTGGATAATTGAGCAGGCAATTTTGCTTTTGAAAGATGCTATCAAAGGACACAAGGATTTAATTTCAGATTTTTTTTATTAGAAGACATGTAGTTCTCAGTGGCTGATATGCTTCAGAGGCACTGGCACCAAAATCAAAACTCAAAGACAAGGTTATGGGGACAGTTGGTCCATGGAGGGTGTCTTAGCATCTTAGACTTGTAGGCCACTTTGGCCAGAGGCATTCTTGGACATAGGAAAAGGGGAACCTGGTGGGCTGTTTGTTGAGGTCTAAAAGGATTAAGATTTGAAGGTGAGAGCCCTGTTGGGATAATCTCCCTGAAAACTCTAAACAGTTGAGGATAATATCCTTATGCCTTTTCGCTGTTGTCTGTCTTCTGAGGGTAGTCTAAAAATGATCTTGAAAAATGTGTTTAAAAAAATAGGCAACCTATTAGTGTGATTTAAAGATTCCTTCCCAAACTTTTACTTCAGTAGCAGAGCTTAGCAGGAAAATATGGTAATGTACAGTGAGCCCTGCTCCATGGTGACATGGGTGGCCTCCCATTAATTAGGTTAGGGAAATGCAGAACTAAATTGCCAAGGGGAGAAAGTAAAATGAAATAGATTCTTTTTTCTTTTCTGCCTCCTGAATTTTGAATTCATTGAACACGGCCACAGCAAGAGCCATTCTTTAAGACCCTCTGACATCTGAAAGTAAAGAAACCTGGGTTTTGACTTTATTCTAAAGCTCTACTTCCTTCTTTTAATCACCCCCCACACACATACACCAACTGTCACACCAAGTCCACAGAGAGCCACAACCCTAAATGGTCATTTATATGATGATAATGACAACTAAGTTCTGTCCATCACACTCTAAACTTTACTATGTGGCTTTGTAAGTATTACTTCATTTATTTGGGGAACCTAACGGGCTTGGCAGGGGTGATATAGTTGGCAGGAAATATGCTGAGTTTGATTTATCTCTTAAAATAGGAATCAAAGCAAAGGGAGAGCTATGCATTGTGCTTTGTAGACCTTTCTCTGCCCATCTCTCTCTCTCTCTCTATTAACTCCAAATCTGTATTGAGTTCCACTCACCCTGGTCAGATTTTATTTAGGTGCTATTCTTTCTGGGTAATGTGCTTTCTATAGCAGTTCAGAAGGTTTCCTTAGGACACCAGGAGGTGGCCCCTTCCTGCTTCTCCTGGGATTGCTCATTCTGAAATGTGACCTAGCTTCATTCTTCTCTGATAGTTATTACTGATGGAAGAGCAGATTTACACTGTGAGGCCAGCACAGCTGTTTTGTGACTCATGGGAATATCATATTTAGCATGTTTTCCCCAGTGAAATGTATTTATTTAGATGACACATAATACTGTTTAAAAGTCAAGTCTGCTTTGCTCTTAAACTCAGCCTTATGGAAGAAAACCGTGGAGTGAAAAAGGGAGAATGAGCTCATTCGGGAGAGCCAGCTGGTCAGAGAGTCCTTTTGGGCCATTCATACAATGAGCTCACACTGGAAATCTAAACAACAGGGAAATAGACCCTGAGCACTGGACTTCAGGGCCCAAGAATAAGAAGTAGCCTTCTAAGCAGCTCATCTTAAGTATTTGTGGCCTACAAATATTGCCACTGGGCATGGGGGACCACTAATGGCACACAAGCATTCTGGAGAGTAAAACACAGTCATCTATCACTTGAGTTGATAGGGTAGCATCTTGGGAATTGATAACAGCATTATGGCTTTTATCCTCTCTGTAGGTCATCCTCTGGAAGGCAGTAAGGCCATTAGCACTTGAACAAGCCAGATGGTCCACTCAGCTGATAGCAGGCTCCCCTTGCCCACCCTCCTGATTCATCTTCCCAGGCTTGGCATTATTGTATCTCACTGATGTAGGGCTCAAAACATCTCCCCAAATGTAGGAAACCAGAGGGAAACTTGTGCTAATGAAGTTGACATGTAAAAAACGGGCAAACTTCCCACTTTGATTTTAATATTCTTGGTGATGTCAGAAGCCTGGGGACTTTGCCGAGACAGCACACTCAGGGGCTCCCATTTCATTAAATGTATCACCTTGAACTTGCTCACTTTGAGCTCACCCCCCTCCTTCCTGCCCACCTGCACAGAGTCTTCAGATCTTACTGTTTTCCTGTCATCAATTTCTCCCCCCGTCCTTTCATCTGCAAACTCAGAGCTTTCTCTGCTCCCCCCAACGCTGCCTCATTCAGCTTTTGTAAAAGAGTATTAAATAAAACTGGGGCTGGCATTGATCTTACAGGAGTCTTGCACTTTACACATTCCTATACAAAAAAAGCTATGTCCCTTTAACCTTGGCATGTGTTCCCTGCTCTCTAGCATTCTCTGTGTCCAAATAGATCCCATCTCAATTGGTCAGCAGCTCAATTATTTCCAAATTCCTT
>NW_003852487.1:2981375-2987550 GCF_000181295.1 Otolemur garnettii | reverse complement strand
TTTTTTAACAGCAAAATCCTTACTTACCCTACTATTGTGTCACCACCAGACATCTAGAAGAATGTAAGAGTGTGCATGTGTAGATTAAGACCAGAAAAGGTACTCAATTGTCTTGTAGCTGATTGTGAATATCAACAGAAGCCCAGGGAATGGTGCAACATAGAAAACAGCCCCTTCCTGTTTGGGTTGCTTTTTAGTCTTTCCAGAATTGTTCTCAGATCTAGGGATGTAGGCTGTAGGGGATCCTGTCTTCTACAAGGAACCCTTCATCTTCCTTTTTGTACCCACTCCCAACCCATAGTCCTGGCTTCCAGCTTTTGGTTTCTTTCCTACATTAAGTCAGGGAAACAATGCTTCGTTGTTCTATTCTAGAGGGCCAGGGAGATCACACAGATTTATGTGAGTGTAATGATGATGATGGTCATGGTGATCATGATGTTGGTGATCATGATACTGGATGGTAATGATGATAATGATGGTGGTGATGATCATGATGACAGCGTGCAGTTGACAGTGTTGTTAGTGAAACTCATTTAACCCTGATCATCCAAGTATTACTATTATTATCACTCCCATTTTATAGCTGAGAAAGTTGAGGCACACAACCAGTAACTTGTTTAGGGTGACTCAACTAGTAAAGGCAGAACTAGAAATTAGACTGAGATAGTCTAGCTCTAGAGCTCTTGCTGTCAGCCACTGCACTAAAGGTGTAGGGGCTTCAGAGTCTTTGGGGTGGTAAATCTAGAAGCAAATGAACTTGCATTCCTTTTAAGTAGAACTATCATTGATTATATTAGATGATTCCCACACATTGTGAAAATAGGATGGAAGGTGAGGGGATAGAATATCCCACTATGCTATACTTTTTCTCAATAGGCATCTTATGAAGAAAATAATTACAAGCAGAACTGTTTGGGGAAAACTTGATAAGGCAGCCTAAAGCCTTCATTCCTGATTTCCCCACAGATCCTCCAAAGTGGCCCCAAATACTCCTCTTCCAGAGACCCCAGGGCTCTGTAGAATTCAGCTAGAATACTCATTGGCTCCAGATGCAGTAGATAATACTGGCCATTTATTACTTATCTGCTACCTGCCAGGTAATCTTCTTATCAGTTTTAATTCTCAAAACTGCCTTTGAAGTGAGGTGAGATTCCTCTCATCTTACAGGTGAGGAAATTGAGGCTCAGGTAAGCTTTATAACCAGTCCAAGTGGTGGCAGAGCTGGGATTTGAGCCAGGACAGTGTGATTCAGAAAACCTACTCTTTTCCAGATATATCGGCTGCTTGCTGTACATTACCCCATGGAAATTAGAGCCATCAGTTTCCCTTTGTGCACACACAGTGACTCACCTCTTGGGCCTTGGAAGCCTCTAGTACAGCCATCAAGTATGATTTCTCTGGGAACCACCTGCATGGCCGCTCTTCCTCCCACACCCCATTCATTCCCTGCCCTGTAGGTTATTTTTAAGTCCATGGGCTTCTTTCTTTTATTCTGCCTGCCACCAGCTTGGTCCAGATGGAGGCTGAGAGCTGACTCATCTGTGCTGTAATTCCCCAGACCCTGCTGAGGCACTCTTATGGCCAGGGTCACATCTGTGAGCTGACATCCTCTCCAGTATAGTGGCCATTTGGGCTCACAGGTCTCACACTCCTGCCAACCCACCATCCCAATTTCATCCATGAGCTCCTGCAGCTCTCTCAGGTGGACGCCATCTGCTTGCAGTGATTTATCTGCACTTACTTCATTTCAATCTGGCTTAGAACATCCTGGTATTGACCATGGTTTGATCTAGTACCTGTCTGCTATAGAAGCTATTCAAATAGCCTCTGTAGACCAAGTCTGGGAGTCCATTCAATCCATTAACTGTTTTCCTTTTATCCTTTCTCCTATTAGGGAACATCTCTTAGTCATACTATTCTTTCCAAAAATGGAGTGAGCAAATGAGTTGGTGGCTTGTGCCCTCCTGGCAGGATACTGACCTTGAGTGGTGATCAGCTTAGTGGGCTTGTGAGAGCTGTGCTGCTTAGTGATAGAAAGTACCAGCTTTAGAGTTGGACAGACCTGGCCAGCTTCTGGGCTAAAGCTTTGGCTCTACCTCTTCCTACCTGTGAAGCTTGTCTGGTCAGTACCACTTTCTCTCTCTTTGGGGAAATGCTACCTTCCACTCTCCCTCATTGTGGTTTTGCTGGAGATCACAAACCATGGCACAAGGTCCCTTTGGCCACAGTGATTGGTCCAGGGATGGGTCACAAGTAACTCCCCTAAAATTTTCTAAGTGGAGCCCATGGGGAATGCCCTTTCCACTCATGCAGCAATTCCATAGCTACTTATGGCCCTTTTTTTCACATCACCAATGAAGAAACATGTTTGAAGCATGGAAGAATGATAACAATACCCCAGAGAATGAGAATCAAGAGACAGGGAGGAAGAGAGACTTACAGAGTGATCAGAAACATTGTACTTCTAGAGCTCAGTTTCTGTGGTCTCCAAAGGCAGCTCCATCCCTTGCCTTTCCTGGTATATGAGCCAATCAAAACTTCTTTCTGTCTTGAGCTAGTATGAGTTGGGGTCCTGTTGATAGCAAGAAGAATCCAGATCAATTCAGCCCCCAAATGATTTATTACTGATTCTCTAGATGTTATGTCTCTTTAATGTCATTGAAAGGTCTCTTTGCATGTGATTGGGTTTGAGAATCTCTTACAAGCTACACAACAATGTCTTGGCAGACCAATTATGTCTGGCCCTGCCTCAGAGGATTCTCTACCTCTATTTGAATGTTCTTTTTTCTTTCAATGATCTAAACTATTTGCAAAGCACTTTCTCACCTTCATCAAGTGTGGTCAGTTGCTCTTTTAGACAGGAATCTATTCATTCAGTCAACAACCCTACTATATGCCAGTCACTGTTCTTAACACTGAGAATACACAATATACTGGTGAATTAGACAAAGCTCTCACTCTCATGAGCTTACATTCTAGCATAGGGGCTGCAAAAAAGCAAGTGAATAAATACATAGCAGAAGTCCAGGAGGGAGCAAATCCTATGAAGAACAGATAGAGTGACTGGAGTGTGGGTGCCATTTTTGATGAGGAGGTCATAAATGATCATGGAAGGCCTTTCTGAAGAGTGGACAAGAAATAGAGACCTAAATAAAGTCAGAGAGTAAGCCAGGGGAAAGAGCAGGCTAGGCAGGTGCTTTAAGTCCAATGACCCTGCAGCAGAAACAAAACTGGCATAATCGAGATGGCTATTAACCATACAGTACCTTTACGTTAATTAGGAAAAGGTGACTTGCTTGAGCTGAGG
Organism: Otolemur garnettii; assembly: GCF_000181295.1. Classification (NCBI taxonomy): domain Eukaryota; kingdom Metazoa; phylum Chordata; class Mammalia; order Primates; family Galagidae; genus Otolemur; species Otolemur garnettii. Next base: position 2,984,243 of record NW_003852487.1, on the reverse strand, counting down.
AATTCAAGGTTATAAGGAGGTATCATTGGGCCACTGTACTCCAGTGTGGGTGACAGAATGAGACCCTGTCTCTAAAACATTTTTAGAAAAATTTTTTAAAGGTAAAAAAAGGTACCTTTCCTGGGTAGACCAATTACCACCAAACGTCATTGTTCAGGACACACTTGGAGAGCTATTCAGGTAATTATGAGGAAAAGTTTAGGTGACAAGGTCATGGAGAGACAGGAACCAGGATGTTGGATTTTACTTTGAGGGCTGCCCAAGAGAAACATTATACAAGCTACATATGTAATTTAAAATTTTGTAGTAGCCTCATTTTAAAAAAAGTAAGAAGAAACAGGTGACATAATTTTAATATCTGTTACTTAGACAATGTATCCAGAATGTTAACATTTTAACATGCAATCAATGTAAAAAAAATTATGAGATATTTCAAACTCTTTCTTATATATATTATCCCTTGAAATCTAGTGCATATTTTTATCCTCAAGAATGTCCCAATCAGATATCAAATTTTTGTCTGGAATAATTGATCCATACTTAGATTTTACAAGTTTATGGTGCAAAAGTAGCTTCATATACCCACGTTGCTTTGTTCCAATCATACTGAAACATTTCTCAGTGATAGAACTGGGTATCAATTTCAAAATTTAAACTAATCAAACTTGAAAGTAAATTAAATATTTCTTTAGTACGTGAGCCACTTTTCAAGTACCCCACAGCCATATTTGGCTTGTGGCTACAGTATAGGACAGGGCAGGTGGAAGTGTTCTGAGATCCACTGTAGGGTTGAGAATAGAAAATGCTATCACATTATTATTTTCTAGAAGCTGTGTGGAAACAGAATAAAAGCAGGGAGACCAGTTGCAACAGTTCAGGTGGGAGGTATCTGTGACTTGCAGGAGGAGGAGAAGACTGGTAGTGAGAGTGGTCAGATTTGGGAGATATTCTGAAGATTAGGCTCGCAGCATTGCTTCTGAAATGGATGTCACATGTGAAAGAAAGAGAGCAATTGCGAATGACTCTCTGCCGGCCGTAGGCAGACTTGCTGGGACACTAATGAAGCTTAAGCCCCCTCACTGGCATCTACCTCTCTCCAAGGCTTAGATGCGGTGATGTGCGTAGTATTTGTGGTAATTGTTTTCTCATTCACTTTCATTTCTGATTTTATTAATATTATTTTTTTCTTAAAGAGGGCTCTCCAGATTAAATAAGTCTCAAATCCCACAAGAAGGTGGATCCGCCTCTACTCTGGACACTACTCACTCGTTGTAAAAATGAGAAAACAGAGGCTTAAAGAGGTAAAAATGACTTGACTAAAGCAAATCAGTAAATGCTGCCTGCATGTTTTTCTATAATGAGGCACTTTTCATCCAGTAAGTTCTCTGGAGATAATCCTCTTGCTTTTACAGTTATCCACTTTTTAAAATGCCCTCTTTATGTTTTTCTGCTTTTGACTGTATTATCTTTCTAAGTGGAGCATGTAACTAGGTAAGCTAAATCTTGGATGTGTACTTTTCCCCTGAGACACTGAATTTGTTATGTGGTAAGGAGGTGGTCTAACCTGGTGGTCAAGTGGATTTGCAGTCAGATGCCTGATGTTTGAATCCTAACTCTGCAACTAATTTGCTGTGTAACCCTGGGAAAGTCACTGTCCCTCTCTGAGCTTTGTCAGTGAAATATGGACAGTAGTACCTATGACACAGATAAGTTATGAGGATTAAGTGAGATGCTCCATTAAAAATTAGCCATTTGTCTTATAGACAGAAAGTACTCAGTAGCTATTATTATTGTTATTATTATTTTGTCAACTTTTTTGTGCCTTTCCTCCATGACTTCTTGGTCAGTTATTACTCATCAGTCAAGGCTAGGATCCTAACCCACCTATTGTAGGAGTCAGTCCTTCATCCTTCATAAAAACTTGATCTTTACACCACCTTCACCAGGTCACTAAAGGTAGGACAGCTGGATATTGGGAGCACTGAGAAGGACATGTCACCTGTGTTCTTATTAAATCATTTCACCTGAATCTAATTGTGAGAAACGATCAGTAAATCCAGAAAATGGAGCATTGTAGAGAACTACCGGCCCCAGACTTAAAAAAAAATTCAATGACATGAAAGCAATCAAGTCAAAATAGGTGGGGAACTCTTCCATTTGCTGATCATTTCTTACAATTAGATTTTAGTTAAACACTTTGACAAGAACGTAGGTGATGTGGCCTTCTCGGTGTTCATAATGTCCAGCTGTCCCACCTTTGGTGACCTGGTGAAGGTAGTGTAAATGTCAAGTTTTTATGAAAGATGATGGGCTGACTGACACCTACAACAGGTGGGTTAGAATCCTGGCCTTGACGGATGAACAATGACTGACTGGAAAGTCATGTAAGAAAGGCACAGCCAAATACTACAGGTAAACGTTGGTTGGATCCTGGTACAAGTAAAACAAAACAAAACATTCATCAATCTTTATCATATACTTAACAAATGTGAAAATGTATTAGATAATTGAATTAATATTTTAATTCTTATAGGTGTGATGTTGATATCATAGCTATTATCAGTAAAACATGAACAGTAATACTCCCTGTTTAAAAAAATAAGAGAATGTTATTATTTTTAGGGGATGCATCATGATGTAATTAGAGGTGAGGCGATATGAATGGTCACCAGAGAATGAAGGTGGGAGGGAGAGGGGAGTTAATGGCAAACTGTGAACACTGTTAAACACTGCTGTAATTGTCAACACTGTTAAGCATCAAACTTTTTATGCTGGGGAAAGGTATATGCGTTCACTGTACATTCTTTCAATTTTTCTGTAAATTTGAACATTAAAAAAAAGCCACCTTTCCTTTCTGTTCAGTGAGAT
>NW_003852487.1:2950904-2981145 GCF_000181295.1 Otolemur garnettii | reverse complement strand
CTACTATATGAGGTGGAGTTTGCACTCCTGGGATTCTCTAAGACATCCTTTTGTTGGGTATCCAGGTGCCCCACTACTGTTTATGTTATCCTTCTAGAAGCGGGTTTATTCTTTCCATTTTCCTGCTCTTTTCTTCCTGTGTAGTTTTGGCCTAGAAGCTCATCTCATCCATTGTTCCCCTGCCACCAGGTCTCTGAGATGTCAGCTACGTTAAGATCTCCATTTGCTGCCAGTGATCCATATAAGCCATCTTATTATTTAGGCTTCTGGCCCTGGGATATATAACCCAGCTTTGTTTATTTGTCTGCTCTCTGCTTACCTAATGTCTCATTGAATGGGTCAGCTTCTGTCTATTCCAATTATTTTCTTAAGAAGGCTACAAGGCTTTCCTTCTGGCCTCTACAACAGGAGCTTCATCAATCTTTATAACATACTTAACCTATGCTTGCTGGCTTTCCTCCCATTTTAAGTTTAGAAAACCCACTGTAATAAATAGTGAATCTTTTAAAAACTCTTATAAAATCCTTTATTAGTTGAGCTGTGCTAGCAAAAGAATCATGTGCATTAGAACTCATTGTTTCTCTGTGTGTACCCTCTTCTAAGCCACAAGTCCACTGAGGACAGGGATTTATCCTTGACTTACTCTTTGACAGGGTCTGATACATAGTATGAACTCAATAAATGTTTGTTGAATAAAAAAAAATCCCTCTTGCTAAAACCATGACCCCTTGTTAATTGGACAATCATTCATAAGCAACAAGCCATTGCCCCTGAGACATCCCATGGTTAACAATTCATAAAGACCTCTCTGGCCTTTTAAGTCTTCAATGCCATGGTATGCAACAAGGAGTTTGCAGGGGATATTTGAGGGCAACTTGTATTTATTGAGCTACTACTGGTCAAGCCCTCTTGCTTTCATTTAACAAACTTTTTTTGGAGGTGCCAGGGAGCCAGGCACTGTGCTGAGTGCCAAGGACAAAAGATGAAGGGCCATTGATTGCTTTTAAGGAACATCCAGCATCATAGGGGAGAATGACTCGCATTTAAAAGTGACAATCAACCAAGTTAGAGAAAAATAAATGCCATGAGAAGAAAGGTGAACATATTACCTAGAGTTCCACTTCTGAAATGATTTCAAAAGCTCTTGGGAAAAGAAATCCACAAAATAACAAGCACAAGGATATTTGTAGAGCTAGCTACAATCAAAAAGCATTTTGACCAGATGTAAATTCTCATCATCCATGAAGCAAAAAATGCATGTCTCATTCTGTAGAGGAGGAAACCAAGGCTCATGGAGAGAAAGTGACCTGGCCAGACCTCACAGCCAGGGAGTGGCTGTGTGGAGTAGGTGTGAGGCATTGGTTCTCAGAACTGGCTGAACATTAAACTTCTAAGTTTTGACTCTGTTGGCTTGAAGTCATTCTTTATCTAAAGCAACCCAAATGATACTAATAAGAATTACCACATATCAATCATGTTTTTTTCCCCATGTATTCTGTATTTTTTATGTCTTAATATCTTGAGATCTTACTGATCTTTCTTATCCTGGAGGGAACTATTCCCTTATTTCTCACCCCCCAGAATGAGCCAATCCCTAGAGATGGTAAACAATTAATCTGTGAGTACACTTCACACAGAAAACACCCAATCCAGAGCCTATATCCCCCACTACCTCCTCTGTGAAGGCCCTCACACTCTGGCTACCATCAACCTGCCAGCGCCAGGTGCCAGACAAGTAGGCACAGCCACTTAACCTACCTCCCCCGTTCCTTCTTTTGGAAACCACAATAAAGGCTCTGTCCTTGTTTTCTTTACCTTCCATCTCCTGACAGAACCTTGGTGCTCTGCTCGGTGTGTTTGACTCCTCTCCTTTTGGGAACTGTGAGTAACAAACTGTCTTGTCAACAGTAGCTGTCTGCTGATCTGACCTCACCATACCTAAATAATAAAAAAAGCTATATTTTAAAACACATATGATATAAAGAATGGATTAGGGATTTGCAAAACGGGATTATGCAGATGCCCAGGAGTTTGGGATTACCCCATTCATAGGGCTTCTCTTTTTCTTCTTTTCAAACCCAGTGACTTCCTATTGCCTAGTTTACATAGTGGACCTTTTCAAACATCATGTGTATCATGGGCACTTGCTCAGAACCCCACCTTGATTCCCCAGAAGCCAAAGTCCTGTCATGGCCTGGAAGGTCCTCCTGCCCATAGACTTGCTGACTTTACCTTGGCTTATCCTGCTCCACCACTGTGGCCTCTGTTGCTCCTGGAGCTTTCTACACAGGCTCCATTTTCAGAGCTGTTTCCTTTTCCTGGAACACCTACACCCACACCCTGTTGTTCCCATGGCCCAACCCCTTGTCTCTCTCAAACTTTTGCTCAAATGCTACCCTACCTTCTCAGTGGAGACATACTGTTTTCATTGTTCTGCTGCATCACACATTATCATTTCTATGTTATGCTCACTGCTTTTTCTCTTCTCCCCTCCCTACCTCCTGATTACTATTTGTCAGCTCCACAGATCAGGAACTGTGTTTGGCTCTTTGAATATATTCCCAGGACCTAGAAGAGTGCATGGCACAGAGTGGGCATTAAAGTAGATATTCAATGAAAGAGTACATTTCCTTATAAGATTTTGTTGAATAAAAGTTTCTCAGTTAAAAAATAGTTTGCAAACAACTTCCCTAGATTTCTTTGGTCCTGTTTATATCAGACCTCTAGGGTGTCTACTATGATGGTGAAGGATGTTGGTAAAAATGAGTTTCTTGAGCCAGAAAACAGTTAAAGGGAGTCGGCTAGCAGGGGCCCTGGGGATAGCCAAGTGAATGTCACATCTGCTCCAGGCAAGATGGCAACTCACAAATAAATAAATGACATGATCATCTAACACCAAAGGTAATGAAAGATTTTGGGGAAAAAGCTTTATTATTTTGGTAGGGACAATCAAGCCTAAGGATAGCTTTTTTAGGGAATATACCAATCCATGGTCAAGTGAAAACACATGGAAATGTTTCAGATTTTCAAAGAGCCCTTGATAAGTTTCTGCACACAGTCTATTTTTTAAAAAAACTTTTAGTATAATAGTATGGGGTGGGCATTTTTATTAATGAATAAGAAAATGACTTAGAGGCAGGGAGCAAAGAATACAAACAAAAGGCATCTGTGGCAGGAACTGTATCCACTTCATGCAGCCCAGTAAGAAGAACTGGGAGTGATCTCTTGTGATGTTTCTGCAAATGATGTGGAAGAAATGGTGCCTCCCATGAAGTCAGTGACTTAACAGGTGATCCTGGACCTTCCTGGTGGCTGAAATGTTAAGGCAATGGAGACAAACATCAGGCAGTCTTTAAGGCTGAGCATGTAGGCAGGGAAGTGGTAAATGAACTTCACTGGTACGAACCCTGGAAATGCAGCCAGAGAAAAATAACTTGGGGATGTCAGCCACAACTCAAGGAAGGACCACAAAGGCATTGTGCATTACTGCTGGAACTTGTCAGCCAAGAAGAGAATAGAATGCTGGGTCTTGCTGGGAAGGGCAACAGGACAATAAAAGATGCAGTTCATTGTCCTGCTGCTTTTTGAAATGCCTCATCTTCTGTTCTTCCTTCCCTGGACCCTGTGCCCCTATGCTGGGGGTTTCTCTTAACTTTCCCCATCCCCTTTCTGCAACTGTACTTTTTTTTTTTTTTTTCAGTTTTTGGCCGGGGCTGGGTTTGAACCCGCCACATCCGGCATATGGGGCTGCTGCCCTACTCCTTTGAGCCACAGGCACTGCCCTTGCAACTGTACTTTTGAACCTTGTCTTTCCCACCAAGGCAAGAGCCACCATCTTGTGAATTCCCAGCACCCTTTAAACCCAAGCTCTACGGCTCTAAAGCCTTAGCAAAGCTTCTCAACCACATCCCCACCTATTTCAGCTCAGAATTCATCATGCTGACTCTCCACTCAGGCCCTCTGAGGAAAGCACGTTAAAATGACCTGTTTAATGTTTGCATCATGCACTGAGAGCTCCTCAAAAGTAAGGGATGTGTTTTACGCAGTTTGTGCTCAATAATTACAGGATAGACCGTAGATCAACTCTGTGTATCTCAAGACAGACATAGGAGGGGAATGTCCCCAAGCCAGCTGCAGTGACAAACAGCCACTACAGAGAGACAGGCCTGTCCAGTTGAAATAAACACATGTGATCCTTCAAAATCCTTGAAAGTACAGAAAAGGTGAAGAAAGCCCTGCTTACAAAATCACACAATCCTGGAAAAAGGGAACAACTTTTGATGTTTAAGAAACACTTTAAATTTTTTTTTTCATGTGAAAGCTACCTTGAATCTTTCTGGGTATGATGTATGGCATTTTTTAAAATCAGCTTTGTTGTGCTAAAACTTACAATTAAATGCATCTATTATAAGTAGATAGTTCCATGAGTTCTGACAACCAATACATCCATGTAACTATCATCACCATCAAGATATAAACCATGTCCATCACCCCAGAAAAGTTCCCATGCCTCTTTGAGGACAATCAGCCCTGTCCCCCACCTCAGGCAACTGCTGTTTTGCTATCACTACAGGTCAGTTTGTCTGCTCTAGAGCCTTATGTATACATTTGGGGTCTGGCTTCTTTCCCCCAGGGTTGTGTTTGGAGATTTACCCCACTGTTGTGGGTATCAGGAGTTGAATCTTTGTCATTGCCATATACCATTTCATTGTGGGACCCTGGCACAGTTTGTCCATCCACTTACCTACTGAGGATATTTCAGCTGTTTCCAGCTTGGGTCCATTATGAATAAAACTGCTGTGAACATTTATGTACAAGTCTTTGTGTGGATAAGACATAGTGTTTTTTGCTTGTTTTTGAGATAGGGTCTTGCTCTTTCACTCATCCTGGAGTATAATAGTATCATCATAGCTCATTGCAGCCTAACACTTTCAGGCTCAAGTAATTCTCCTGCCTCATCCTTTCAAGTAGCTGCAACTACAGGTGTATGCCACCTTGCCTAGCTAGTTGTTTTCATTTTTTGTAGAGATAGGTCTCACCATGTTGCTCAGGCTGGAATTAATCTCCTGGTATTCAGCAATCCTCCTGCCTTAGCCTCCTAAAGTGTTGCGATTACAGGGGTGAGCTACCATGCTGTCTAAGAAACCATGTTAATAAATAAAATAAAAGAGATAGACTCTCATGGTTGGAACATAAAGCTAAAAGGGATCTTTGCTTGCCGGATTCAACTCTTTGGCTGCTGCCTTCTCTCCTCAATAAAACCCCTGGAAACTGGCTGTTTGACCTCCATTTGCCCTGCTGACAAGCAACTCACTATCTTTCAAAGTAGCTCATTCTGTTTAATTTTCAATTGCTAGAAATTTTTTCCCAACACTGGACTGTAAGTGGCCACTGGACAAAGTTTACCTACTGCTGCTGCAGTGAAGTCTAATAACTTGCCCACACAGTCAGACATTTAAAAACAGACCAGATTCACATTCAGTCTTCCTCATTTTAGTTGATGTATCATTCGCTCTACTAGCCATTGTACTCCAGTCGTGCTCCAGCTTGTGGCTGAGCTCTTGTGCTGTACCTCCAGGAACATGGCCCCAGCCATGCCATGCTGGCCTCACACTGGCTAGCAGTCCCTGCCTTTGCAAGCCACACTGACCTCAATGTGAGCCCGGGACCACCACCACATATCGCTGACTCCCACAGAGTTCACAGGCAGCGACAGCATAGCCTCGAGGCTTTTCTCACATGTGTTGCTATTAAACTGTGTCCCCCCATCCTGTTTTTCGCACAGTGGGTAGCAGATTTATGGAAATGGCACAGGCTTGAAAATACAAATAGCTTCAAAAATAATTCAGACAACTTCATGGTTGAGAGACCCATAATGGCTTATTATGGCAAACTGGGACGTTCTGTTGTACATCTCTTGTTTTTCTGGCTGACAATAACTGTGTTGGACTGGATGGTTTCTGAGGCCTCTTCCAGCTCTAAAATTTTGTGAATTTTGTCCTTCCACCAAATGTTCTTTGATTCCATTGTCAACTCCAGAGTGAGGCCAACTGGACCAGAGGTTGACTCAGTTGTAATATTCTGAGAGAAGATGAAGGAAAGAGAAAGGAAGGAGAGGGTGAAAGAAACAGCATTACTAAAAATCTCAAATACCCTTCAGCATGAGTGGGACAAAGCCTGTTTCCCCCCGTAGTTACTGGCACCCCATCCACATTAAAGTGTAACTTATTATACTTTCCTTATTATTTATTATAAGGTGAAATGCATTCATCTTAGATTCTTAGAAACAAAGGAAAATTTTAAAGAAAAATACCACCTATGATGCTATAAAGGAATGACTTCTATTAATATCGTGGAGCATTTCCTTTCAGGACTTTCTTGATGTTTATTTTTTAGCTCTATCTATTTCTCCTCCCTCTCTCTGATATATAGCCAGGTATTCCAATATTCTAAGAGAAAATTGCATAAATGATTTCCCCATGCAATACTATCTTAGCCATATTTCTCATGTCATTAAATAGTCTTTGAAAATATACTTTTCTTGGTATTCCACCAAGTAGATAAACCATAATGTGTGATAATTCCTACTTTTAGACATTTAGGTTTCTTCTATTTTTTTCCCTATTACCACAATGCAGAGACAACTATTCTTGTTGGATATTTGTATTTGTCAGTTGTTTTAAAGATATACTTATTGAAATACAACTTCAGGCCAAAGAGTATGTACTTTCATGTATATCTGTCACCAAACTTTAAAACTCTTTTGTGGCTCTGCAGTCAAGAGCCATTTCTTCTAGTAACTTTTCTGAATGATGGACGAGATCAACTCTCAGTTTTACTTCCTAATTGAATGCGACACAGAAGAGTGACAGGTAAAAACTACATGCAAAATGCTAAATTTCTCTGCATGGATCCTTAGCCCCATAAGTGCAGAAAAAACATTAATAGTTAGAAAGAAAATTGGAGTTAAACTGCCACAATTCAAACAGGCACATAATAAATGTCCCAATTGAAGTTGAAATGCCAAAGAGCATAGATATGTTAAAAGAAAAACAAAAAAGTCCCTTAAACAAGAATGGCAAGTCCTGTGCTATTCAAGCATGGTAATTCTTGGAGATTGTGCCCACATGGCTAAAAGGCCCTGGTCTCAGCTTGTATCAGTTTGTAGGGCTGCCACAATAGAATACCACAGACTAGGAGGCTTAATGGACTTTTATTCTCTCACAGTTCTGGAGGTTGCAAACCCAAGATCAAGGTGTGAGCAGAGCTAGTTTCTTCTGAGGTCTCTCTCCTTGGCTTGTAGATTGTTGGGTTCTCCTTGTGTCCTCACATAGTTTACCCTCTGCATATTTGTGTCCTAATCTTTTCTTCTTATAAGGACATCAGTCATATTAGACTAGGGCCCATCCTAACGACATCATTTTAATTTAATCACCTTTTAAAAATCTTCAGGTATGATTATAATCTGAGGTACTAAGATTTGGGCTTACTACTAGGGGGTTTGGGCTTCAACATATGAATTTAGGTGTGACATAATTCAACCCAGACCCCTCAGTTAGTAAGGATCTGGGGGGCTTTATGTTTGTAATCAGATCATACTAGCTTCTAATGCAGGTCCCTAGGCCCTTGCAAAGTACCTTTCCTCCACGTATTTCTGGGAGTCCTTAGGGAGTATCTATGCCAAATTGTATTTTCCGAAATGGCTGCAATGATACCTCCTATTTTGCCTACTCCTCTGCAATGTGACCTTGCCTTTCTCCACATTCAGAGGTACAGTTGTATTTCCACTCCTTTTGGGTCTGGCCTGGCCTTATTGAATTGCTTATCACCAATAGAGTGCAGTGGAGATGATGCTGCATGACCTCTAAGGCCAAATCAGAAAAGGCTGTGCAGTTTCCCAATACTTCCTCTCAGATATTCCTTCTCAGAATCCAGCTGCCATGTTGTAAGGAAGCCCAAGCCACAAGGAAAAGCCACATAAATGCATTCTGGTTAACAGTCCCCACTGAGCCCAGCCAGCATGTAATCCCTGCTCAGGCACCTGACATGTGAGTGAAGATGTCCAAGTGATTCTAGTCCCCAGCCACTTCCCTGCTATGATCTGAATAAATTCCTGCAACCCCCAGAACCTGTAAGCATAGTGAAAGGATTGTTTTATACCAATTTTTGAAAGGAATTATGGCTGATTCAAAGTTATTTGGCTGGTTAACAGAGCTAGATTAGAACCCAGGTCATATATATATGTGTGTGTGTGTGTGCGTGTGTGTGTGTATATATATTTTCAGTTTTTGGCTGGAGCTGGTTTGAACCCACCACCTCTGGCATATGGGGCTGGTGCCCTACTCCTCTGAGCCACAGACACCACCCGGCCTCATATATTTTTGATTAGAGCTCCTTTTATCAGTTGTTCTTTCAACAAATGTTCATTTTCTACAGCACTCTACATACTGTCATGTGATTGGGGAAATAGCAGGGACACTCTAACAGCTCCAGAGGACAGAATAAAGACATGTGGATGGCTGCTGTAGAAAGGTTGGTTACAATTCAATATAAACGGGACTTCACTATTTAGGAGAACTTTCTCCAAATGGAATGATCTTGAGGGATGATAAAGAGAGCTGAATGCCTTAGGTAGACAATTGAATTTAGGAATTTAGTGAGTGTTGAGATCAATCCCAAGTCTCCTTACCAACTCTGGGAATCCACCACTTCTCAAAAGAATTTAAGACAGTTTTCTTTTATTTGACTTAAAGTGTCCTCTTTTAACAAGATGCTTTTGAAGATCCCTTCTACTAAGTTTTCATGATGATGTCTGTACAACATTTGTCCTATCCCAAAAGCAAAAGACAGCTCAGGAAGTACAGGTTCCAATCCCAGCTGTACCTCTCACTGACTGAATGGCCCTGGGCAAATGATGTGAATTATCTGGATCTCAGTAAAATGGAATAAACATGCTTCCCATCACACAGAGATTGTTATGAGGATTTAAATGCTTATGTAAAAGTCAGATGAAAAAAAAATTTTTTTGAGTCAGAGTCTCATTTTGTTGCCCTCGGTAGAGTGCATGGCATCATAGCTCATAGCAACCTCAAAATCTTGGGCTCAAGTGATTCTCTTGCTTCAGCCTTTCAAGTAGCTGGGACTACAGGTGCCCACCACAATACCCAGCTATTTTTTTTAGAGATGAGGTCTCACTCTGGCTTAGGCTGGTTCTGAACTTGTGAGCTCAGGCAATCTACCCACCTTGGCCTTCCGGAGTGCTAGTATTATAGGCATTAGTCACCATGCCCAGCCAGATGAAGACTGTATATTAAATCTGTTGCTAGGCCTCTCCCTTTCTCCAAAGAAAATATCTCAAACTTTCAATGTCTGCACTGCCTTCAAGGTCTGCCAGTTCTTCTTTCCCCTCATATTCAACAGGTGACCTAGTTGTTTTAGAGAAAAGAGACAGAGAAGAAAACATCGGGTGTATCTCCCTCAATTTTTCCTGATAACTCTTCTAACTGAACTTTGTCCTCTCCCCTGGTCTCCCTTTACAGTAGACTGGATGGTCCTCCCCTGCCTAAGGCTAAACCCCCTCTTAGGAAACATTCCCAGAGATCTTGAGGCTCCTGAGCTCTTCGTGATCAACCTCTCTTCTTAATCCCCCTTTCTATAGAAAACAGGCTGATACCTTTCTTGTTGTCTTCTGCTTCACCTTCACATGAGACCTCTTGAAAATGTCTTATCTCCACCTTCCACTTGTGCCCTTACCCTGGGGATATCACAGGGTCTGCAGGGACACCCTCATTGCTCAACCTAGAGGTCACTTTTCTACCCTTCACTTTCTGGCAGTGTTGCCTTTACATGTTGTAGACTCCGTGAAGTCATCTTCCACCGCTCCTCCCTTCTCAGGTTTACACCTAAACATCCACATGTCTAATGATCACATCTGCCAGCAGACATTCTGCAGACACATCAAAATTTAACAGATTAAAAATTAACTGCATGGCACTGTCTTCCCTGTCACATACCTCCAAGTGTCTTTCCTCCTGTGTCCCCTCCCTTCAGAAACAAAACAGCTATTTTTCCAGTTTCTCAAGCCAGAAAACAGAATGTGATCCTTGAATCTTAGATTTTGTCTCATCTTCCAATTAGTTTCTTAATCTGTCTTTTCTTTCCCATCCCAACTGCTACTGTAACTTCTCACTCAAATTGCTGGGAGGGCTCCTCTCAGGTCTCCTGGCTTCTCCATCTCATCTTACTCCATGACCAGAAGGATCTTTCTAAAAACATTGCTGATTCTGTAAGTTAAAAACCTTCATGGTCTTTCTGCTAAATTTCAAACTTTGGGCTTTTGCATTTACCTTCCTCTCTGCCCAGAGCACCCTTTTTTTCATCTTCATCCTTCAGGTTTCTATTCCTCAGAGCTGTTAGATCCCTTCTCAGATAGACCCCCTAGGTGATTTTGCTTATCATATAATTATAATTATTTATTTCATACTTGCCTAGAACTGGAGCTAGCAAGAATCAGTTACTTGATAAATACCAGCTGAAAAACAAGAATAGAAGGAATTATTTTCCACCAATCATTATCCAATTTGAATGTGCATTAGAATCACCTAGAGGGCTCGTTAAAACAGTTTGCTGGGCTTACCCCCAGAGTGTTTAAGTCAGGAGCTTGGGGAGATGCCCAGATGAGGTGCTGAGCAGGGACTAGACAATGTGGATCTCTGCATCATCCAATTTAAAGCAATGAAAGGTGAAGGATAGCTACTTTTAAAGAAAGCTGGCAAGAATTTTTGTAGGCTTGGTAAATTTCTGGTACCTCTCTTTTCATAGCTTACTTAATAAGAGTATTTCATGAAATTTTGGCTTCTGAAAATATTCTTAGGAAACTAGGGTAGGCTCTAAGGTAACCAAAGCCCATGCCCTATTAGGGCTCAAAGGTAGCACCTGGAGCTGTGCTCTGCTAGGTAATGGGTTGCCAGGCAACAGAGCAAGGGTGAGGCTGGGATTAGAAGCTGGCAAGGATTGAAGAGTAAACCACTGAGACAACTAAGGGTACAGCTCTCATTAGGAGAGGACCACAGGTGGTAAGAAATTCCCAGGATGTAGATTGGGGGGCCTTGGTTCGTAACTGAAGGATGCAATATCCTCATGTGGATAACTTCACATTGCACCTGGCCTCTAAATAGGACTGGTGCTTATTTTTCTCAGGAGAACTACTGAGAACCCATGTGAGAGATTTCTTAATGAGTTCTGAAGGCAGCTCATCACCATCAGCTTTTTACAAATACACTTTATAGGTTTATTTTCAAATACACATTTACATGTGAAAATTTGAAAAGTATAGAAAAGCATACAATTCCATGACATGACCCTTGAAGAAAAATTGATGAGGCTGGCATGCATCTTTTCAGAAAGAAATAAACACAAGATTATTCTATATATATTTGCTCTGTAACTTTTAAGAAAAAACTGTATATAGTGGATATTTCTGTACTAACACTTCTCAGTCTATTAACAGTCATGTGGACATTTATTATGTGGATATTGAATATCCTTTTGGGAGGCTATTTTTAGCAATGCTGCAATGCACAACCTTATCCACATATTCTTTAGCATTCATGGGTTGGAATTAATTCACATTAAAAGTTTAGCTATGGATTTAAGGTTTCTGTCCAGGAGGGCTGTTTAATTTATACTTCCACTAAAAATACATGAATGACCATTTCCACATACCTTCACCAACACTTGCTATTATCAGTCCTTTGAAGGATAATTAAAACAATGGGGCTTAAATTTTTATAAGCCCTATTACTATTTTTTTTTCCAGTTTTTGTTGTACATCTCTTCAAATGTTTATTTTCTCTTTGCATTCCTCTGAAACATGCCTGTTCCTTTTCTTTGCTCATCTTTCTGTTGGGCTTGTTTATCTATTTTTCTTTTTGACTAATAAAAGCTGAGCAGCTTTTCTAAGTCTTATTGATTTATTAGGAGACATATTAATATTTTCTCCATTGTTTCCCACAGTGCCATAAAGATTTTTGGTTTTTAATTTGTAAACATTTCAATCTATTGATGGGTCTAGAAATTTGCATATTTTCCTTAAAAATAAAATAACAATTACATCATTAAAAAAAGCTTCCTTTTTATCTCGTGATCCATAAGGGGTAGAAAAGACAGAATGAAGCAAAAGATGAAGGAAGGCAGAGAGGAAGGTATCAGAACACAATAGAGGGTTATAGTCATCAAGCTTATTAATTCCTAAGAGACACAAAGGGATTAATTACATTAGTGGATCTCAAACTTTAATTTACATAGGAATCACTTGTTCAAATGTAGATCATGATTCAGTAGGTCCAGGGCTGTGCCCAAGATGCTGCAGTTCTAACCTGCTCCCAGGTGAGGTTGATGGTCCATTGATCAGACCTGGAGTAGCCAGTGAGGGTGAAACATTGGTGATCTCACTGATCATCCTAACTCCACTTAAATTATGTTTTGAAAACTCTCCTTTTTAATTAAGCAAGGAGTAGCCAGTGAGGGTGAAACGTTGGTAGTCTCACTGATCATTCTAACTCCAATTAAATTATCATCTGTTTTGAAAACTTTCTCCCTCTCCCTTTCTAAGCATGGAAAATTTTAACTTCTTGTCCTGGGAAATGGGAGATGGCTATAGCTCATTTTTAAAAAGAAAAATAAGTCAGGTTTCATGGAGTAACATCCCTCCACCTCATGGCTTTTTAGAATATATGGCTAAAGATTTTTAAGGATGAGTATACAGGTATAAAATGTTTACTTCTGAAGGCTTTCTTGTTGGGCCGGGTAAACGGATTAATTGGCCTTTTGGGCCAAAATTTTCCAACCCTGTCCTGGATCTCTTTTCCCTAGTGTTATAAAGGGGTTTCTCTGCATTCTTTTTTGAGAGAAAATACTCATAAGTCTGAACACATTCCTCAAGATAATAATCTAATGGGTCCTGTAAAAGGTAATATAGGCTAGGCAGTGGCTAAAAAATAGTCTTAGAATAGTTCTCAGGATAGCTGGATTCTTGTTCTGGCTTTAATATGGTGACTTTGTGTATATCAAACTTTACCCGCTTGGTGTCTTCAGCTTTGGAATGGAAGTTGTTACAGAGCTTGACTTCCCCAGGGTGATACTGGATAAAACACTTCCCAGAAGGGTCTTAGGACTCCACTGGTTTCTTCTAACCTAGCATATCCTGGCTTGACTGTCCAACTGCCAAACAAGTTTCCACAAAATTTTCCCTTAAGTGCAAAGTAAATCACAGTCAAAGAGGCACTGAATATGGCTTAGGCAACTTCCTGTGTACTGTATGCATAATGTTCCCTTTGGAAAGGAAAGGAATGGGCATATGATGCTCTCAAAGAAAAAGATTAAAGGTGGACCACACTCAACTGGTAGACATAGCAAGAGTAACTCGGAACAAGTATTTCCACATCCCTATAAGGAAAGGGAAACTAGCATTTAGAGCGTAAATTATCTCACTCACTTTCCTGTGAGATGGGAATGATTTCTAACTTTCCATCCCAGGAACTTAGAGCCAGCCATTTGCGCAAATATCACAACTAGAAAGGGAGGAGCTAAGACCTCAAAGCCACCCACCATGTTTGAGCAAAGTGGAGAGAATGGAAATGGAGCTTGCGATTTGGGCCAAGTCGCGTCGGTCACATCAGTCACGTCACCTCTTCAAGCCTGTTTCCCCACCTGCATCAGTGACTGCACCTGTCACACATAGCTCCTGCATAGGGCTAGCCCTACAGTAAGTGCTCAAGAACCAAGAGGTATTGCCCTCCCACCCCCTTCTCTCACATTATCTTGCAAGTTTGAAGAAACCCAGGGTTACTGACGATAGAAAATAAAAAGACACCCCTTCTCACCTCAAGTCTCCTTCCCATGTCTTCAGGACACCAGGGGCGTGTCCACTTACCAGCCCTGTGTTCTCAGGGCACCTGTGGGCTTATGGAGCTCTGTGTTCCCAGGACCGCAGCTGTGGGTTCATTTTACTTTCTTGTCCCTTCCAGCATGACGCGGAGAGGGGGTAGAGGGCAGGCCTTGGGGGCGGATGCAGTTCTGAATCCACCTCCTCCACACGGCTACTGTTTCATTGCTTCAGTTTGCCTATCTTTGGCTTACAGGGTCATTTTTAAGACTTTATAGATAAGGGTGCGCGTAAACAGTCTGATACCGAGCTAGCGCAGCACAGGTGCTCTGCAAGCAGGCACCAGCCTAGCTCACAGCCTCCAGCCTTAACTGCTCTCCACTCTCCTGCCCCAGGTCTTTCTTGGCTGGACAATAACCCCAAAAGGAGCAGCGAGTGCTTTTTGCGAGCCCACACAGCGCTGTGCGAACACTCAGTCCCTTGCCTTCGGCATTTACATGATCTCATTCAGTCATCATCACAGGGCCCTGGGCTCCTCCCAGCCAGCTCCCAGCAGCTTCAGACTACGTGTCACCTCCAGCCCTCCTCCCACAAAAATGCTGGCCTTCCAGCCGCCAGACAGCTGAGTTCACCCCATAAACTGGCTAATGCTTCCCACATGCAGCTAAGCGTCCGCTCCCACTCGCATCCCTGCAGACTCCCCAGGCCTCACTCTGGGAGACCCTCCTCCTGGCCTACTTCTCCCGGACACTCGCCCACCCCGTGGCGGGAAGCGCCGGGGGCTGTGGTCCTGTGGTCCCCCCAGCCAAATGTGACCTTGGACGCCTCTACAAAGCCTTGTCCACTCCTCTGAACAGGCGGCGAGTTTGCACCCAATGGTGTCTTTTGTTGCCACTAATTAAAATACCTCTTTCGCATGTTTCTTGTTTGCGGTTACGGTAACTTGGCGAGTAACCATCAGGCACAGAGCGCGCAGGTGGAAGCAGGGCGGCTCCTGGGGAGCGGAGAGGGACGCGCCGACCCTCCCTTGGCCTGGGGCTCACGCGGAATCTGCGTGTCCAGCTGTACTCTCTCCCTCCCCAGCTCCGGGCCAGTCCCTAGCCCCTCCCTGCCCCACCTGGGCTCCGGCACTGGCCAGCTAGGCGGCGCCGCCGGTGCCCGCTAGCACGCCCCAGCCTGTGAGCCTGCCCCGGGAGTGCGTGCGGGACAGCGCCGGCTGCAGTCCCCGCCGCAGGTCCCTAGGGGGCGCAGCCGGCGCAGGAAGCCGCCCTAGCCCAGCACCGCGGCCGGCGCGAAATTACAGGCGGGCGGGCGCCGCGAGTTTGAAAACAAGCGAGGGAGATGGGGGCGGGTCCCGGGCTCGGGAGCCGCCTCCTTCGGCCAATCAGCGGCGGGCGGCGGGCGCGGGCGGCGCGTGCAGCCAGGCTGTGAATGGGGAGCGGCGGCAGCGGCGGCGGAGGGCGAGAGCCGGCGCGCGGGCGGGCACACTTTCTCCTCAGCGCCGGGCGGGGGTGGCGGCGGCGGCTCCTCAGCTCCCGGCTGAACCTTTGGAGAGAGCGCTGCAGAGCCAGGCCCTCAGTCCCCGGCCGGCGGCTGCTGGAAGATTGGGACTGGGAGACGCGAATTTTCCCTGCTGACAACTTCTCCGCCCGGCTTGCCTCCTGCACGCGCCTCGCCCCCCACACGGGGACCGGGACGCCGCCCCTCAGCGCCCGGTGGCTACTCACCTCGGGCCAGGGGGGCGCCGCGTCCACTCAGGGCTTCTGTGCGGAGCGCGGGGTGGCTGCTGCTCGGCATGGCCCGGGGCGCCCGGCCCTCGGCGGGCGGCGGCTGCGCGGCGCTCACTGAGCGCGCGGGCCCGGGGTGGCCGCGGGGGTCCCTGCCCGGCCGCGCCCGCCCGCCGCCGGCGCCGCGCCCCAGTCTGGAGTCAGTGCCCGGCCCCGAGCCCCCGGGACCTCGCGCGGCACCCGAGACCCCCGGCGAGGACGCGGGGTGGCGGGCGGCAAAGTTCGGCCCGGGCGGTCGCGGACCATGGACGCTGCTGTTGCTCCAGCTGCACTTGCTCCGGGTGCTGGCGCAAGGTAGGCGCGGGCGTTCGGGGCCCCCCAGTTCCTCCATCCTCGGGCCGGGACTACGGAACACCGGATCTGGAGGGAGCAGAGGGGTTAACGCCGTGAGCGTTCTGGTCCACGCAGGACCCGAGGGGAGGGAAACTAAACTGTCTTGAAAACACACCCTGTTTGTTGCTTTGCTTTTTTATTCTCTTAAGTAAAACAGTTCAAATCCCTTCAAAGTTGAGACCCATTCGTCCGCTCGTTAAAAGAATGCCCGAGTCCGATCCTGCGGCTCTGATTAAAAATGAGTTGATTTGTATCTGTTTCCACTAACGCTGAGTGACATCAACGATGAGCTCCAAATGCCAGCCTCCACCCCAGCGCGCCACCTCCCCGGAGTCCCCCAAGTCCCGATGCCCTACCCCCAAGTGGGTGCCGTACAGTCGGTGGAGCAAAACTTTGAGTGCCCTTGGCTTTTCCACTTTGCTTTGTTTTTCTCCCTCTGTTGGCTCTCCTTTAGAATACAGTGGTGATCTATAAAACAGGGACAGAGGATCTGCTGATTCGAAATGACCTTTTGAAAAGGGAGGTGGAATTTCTTGTGAGACGAGCTTTACACCCTAATTCTGGAGGAGGATTATTTTTCCTAAACTGTTACCACTCCCCTGCCGGTTAGCATCTTTTCCACTGAAGTTCACTGGTCTTACAAAATAAACAAACAAAAAACCAAACAGACCAGAAATAACTACTTTAATAACATCTTTGATGGAGTCTGTAAAACAGAGTAGTGAACCTGTTTTGGTGTTGGCAGCTTTAGGAAAAATTAACTTTGTTCATTAGGTGTACCCTGGAATACTGCTATAATGGTAAGGAACTTGGTACGCTATTGGAAAACGAGAGCGTTAAACTTAAATTAGCTGTGTTCTGTGTCATGTGAAGATGATTTGTGTGTAGTAAGAGGATTTAAATGTAATGACATTTTAAAGGTCTGGACTCAAAACTATACAATAGTTTAACAAGTCACAATTTTTTTATTAATGCTTATGTAACATTATTGAAATTGTAGTCCCCCTTAATAAATGCTTCCTTTCATGTTTTACTACATGAAAACAAATTGCCATATTTCTGGTTGATTTAACTCCGCCATTACTTGAAAATTTTCATTTTATTTATTTGTGCTGCTTTTTGCTTAATGACTTAGTTTGGAAGGAAAGCATTTATTAAGTCTTTTTGTAAAATGGAATGTGTAGACTGCTTAGAGAAGCCAGGTGCAAGTGAAGAAATCTAAATTACTTAGGATGACCTTTAAAATAGAAATGGTGTTTATTGCTAAATTCCTTTTTCTAAACAGTGACTTGCATTTTGCAGTAAGATCTGTACATTTGAAGATGTGTGCACGAATTGAAGTGGTGGGGGAAAATCTGCCAGTGGCTTTGTTTTGAAATATTAAAAACTTGAAATCTGTGTAATATATTATAGGTTATACTTTAAAGGCTATATAAAGCTTGCAATTTTACAACTGAAATGTTAATGAAAATACATTAGTCTTAAAAAAAAAAAAAGTACTAAGGTAACAGCCAAACTTTGTAAGGGAGGAATATTTTATTCCTTGTTGGCAGTAAAAACATTGGTACCTGTTTTACATTTATATGGTTTATGAAAGTGTACAGATCTTTTAGTGTAAAATTTCAAATAGGTTGTCACAAATTTGAAATTCATTGACAGGTTTCTGTTCTCTGTGTTCTGTGAATTGTGTAATATATCCATCATGTTTTTTATATCATATTGAAAATTCATATTACAGAGGAGATGTCACCATTTGACAAAAGCTCATGTATCTTGAAAATGAAAATTCTGGTGCTGCTATAGAGATTTCTGATGGGATGATGAGTTGGTCATGTGTGCAGGAATGTATTCTCTTGAATCTTGTTAGATAAAATGTAACATTCTAAATGGCATAGTTACCACTAAGTTGGAATTGGTCTTAAGTACCACATTATTACTGTGTAGCTAGGTGAAGCTATTCCTAACTTGTAGGTTTTCTTCTAATGGGACTCCATGTGGAGATGCTTAGTTATGAAGGGAGAAAACACCTGCAATATTGTCCAGTAAAAGTTATGTATTCATAGCCAATGTTACAAGTAGGAGTATGTAATTATGTGAAATGCCAAGTTCAGATCTTTCAGATGTAACTATAATACATAGTGAAGTTTCTTCTCCATCATAATGAGAATTTCTGTGTTAAATACTCTTATTGGCATGCGTTTAATTGCTTGTGGCTGTTGGATTCCTAAAAAGTCATGTCTTTAATTCTGAAAGGCAGGTGGCAATGCGTGCTTGCTTTATGCTGTCCAACAAGAAGCCAGATGTGAGCGATTTAGAAGGATGACTTCTGAGGCAGAGGATTTATTGTGTGAAGTCTGTGGCACCTTTAGCTTTACTGCTGGATCTTTTATGTGCAGTGGTGTCCGACCTATGGCCTGCAGGCCACATGCAGATTATTTGAGGACCGTTTTGCTTGTCTGTGGTGTGGGATATCTCAAAGTATGCACAGAGTTTTAATTTTTGCTCCTCGGCTTTTGTTAGTGTTTATATATTAAACACTAGACAATTCTTTTGGCAACATGTGGCAGAAAAAGGTTGGACATCCCTCATAGCCTTACTGATTCTAGTAATGTCCACTGCTGCTCATAGATTTCAGCTTGTATTCATCAGGATGAAAGGGCCTGTCATTTACTGCCTTGGGTATGTTCATAGTCCTCAGTTTCTCATCTGGAGTTATTTCTTGTCACTTTGACCAATGGTTCTTAAACTTAATGTACTGGAATTATCTAGGGAGTTTGGTAAAACTTTTTAAGTCTACTATATTTTTCCATGAGCTGCAGCTTTCCAGGTGATTCTGATACACAGTTTGAGAATGACTAATTTATATTACCTTTTGTTTTTCCTCACTCAGGGCAACTGCTGACTTTTTGGAGACTTGTAATTCAGTGTTTTTCAAACTTGGTTGCACATTGGAATCACTTAGGACCTTTAAACCGGTAGTTCTCAACCTTCTTAATGCTGTAATGTTAAATTATTTCATTGTTAAAAAAGGGTTCAGACCCACAGGGTGAGAACCCCTGCTTTAAACAATACTGATGCCTGGATCTCACTTCTAGAATTTGTTTTAGTTGAGGTTTGAGCTGGACATCAGGATATTGAGGCTCCCCAGGTGATTCTGATGTTTAGCCAAGTTTGAAAATCATTACCCTAACCTTGTTAAATGATATCACATGACTTGATTTTTCTGTAACTTTGTCTTATGTCTGCAGTCCTCTCCTAGCCCTCAACTTCCAAATTCCAGTGACTATTATGGACCTGGAATCTATCATGACTTATACCTATCTCAGGTTGATGATCTCAAACTTTGAAATTTCACTCTGAGCTAATTGATGTTTTAGTCATGTATTCTGTTTGTTCCAACTAAGACTGTTTGGTCCTACTTTGTGCTAGCCTGGGTTGTGCTTCAGAATCAGCAGTGAAAATTTAAAAAATGCCATCATTTGGACTCCACTTCAGAGCTACTGGTTCTCAGAAGCATGCAATTGAAACAAACAAACAAAAACTCTTCTTGTGTCTTTATGCTACATTTTTTATCCTTGTGTTAATCCCATAATCTTACCCAATTCTGTCGCCCTTAGCCTGATTTCCTATAGTCTGGACTTTTCTCAGTCTAATTCCCAACCCTGGGTAAGGTCTACTAATTAGACTTTTAGGCTACATGTTTGCTGGAATGTTCACTACACATCTAGCTTTCTTTGGGGTCCATAATGCATTTCATCCAAAATTGCTTTGTTTCCTATCTTCCTCCCCTTATAGCTTTGCAGTATAATTCTCAACTGGATCTTGAGTTCTAGACTTTGCTTCACTAGAGAGTCTTAAAAATGGGTATTACACTTAGTAAGTGCTCAGATACTTAATTAAATTTTATTAGACGACTGAGTATTTAACAGACAGCAACTGGTCAGTTGGTTACTGTCTTGTAAATCCAACAATAAGCAGTCATAACCCTCTATGCAGTCTGTAGTCATTTGTAGTTATCTGTTATGGAGTCTTAAGGGACAAGCACTTAAGTGCTCATTCTTCATAACAGCACCTGAGAGATAGGTAGCATTTTTGTTTTATCTGTGAGGAAACAGGCCTTGAGATGTTATCTAATTTGCCTGATGTCCCAGGACTGGTAGTGGTGGAGCCAGAAGCCACAATGAAAGGCCTGATCCAGAGTCTATGACTATAACTGAAGTTCATATGTCTCCTGTGTATAGCTTCTGTCTTTAGAAGGACAGATCTGAATAGATCTGATCTATGCTGAAGGGAAGATGGTGGTTGGTGTGTTTGGAATACTGTGTTGAATAACTTGACTTCAAGTTTTAGGTTGCCTTATTTAGTTATGATTGTAAAAATTACATTAGATAATTTGAAGGACAGTAGAGGAATATACATAAGCCCCTCCATGTAGCCAGCCCCTCCCCTAGTAAAATGACTATTTTGGTGTATTTCTTTTACCCTTACCTCCTTACCCCCAACATAGCTTGAGTTCTAGCAGAGTGAGTTATATCACCTGTTGGCAGAGATAGGACCTCCCTAGAATTGACTACTAGGAATGGACCAACTATTTCTTTGAGGAACTTTTGGAAAACTTTTTGTGCACTCAAATATATGAATTTAAATCTTTTAAATGAATTGGTGGGGTTTGTGAGGTACAAATCTTTTATTGGTTTGCTTTAACGTAGTCTAACTACAACTAAGTTCAGCAGCATACTGGGATTACTCCTAACCAGGAAGTTTCTCTCAAATATTGAGGTAAAACAAATTGATTGCAAATCTGTTGCAAGGTAAGTGGGCAATTGATATTAAAGAAGACATTGTAGTTTAATTTTACCTACCATTTGCCTTTATTTTTCTATCCTGAGGGTCCTTGCATTTTGTTGTGATTTGGTGTTTCAGGTGGCAAAGGTTTGTGGCATGTAGTGTCTTTGTGCCAGCCTTCTGGCCTGCCTTAAGAATTCCAGAGATCAGAGATGGGCAGTATGAGATGACTAAAGCTAGAGAGTGGAATGGACAGAGTAAGGATTCTTATTAGGTCATGGCTTGAATTTCTCTAAGGCAGTGGTTCTCAACCTGTGGGTCACGACCCCTTTGGGGGTTTCCTGCATATCAGATATTTACATTATGAGTCATAACAGTAGCAAAATTACAGTTATGAAGTAGCAACAAAAATAATTTTGTGATTGGGGGTCACCACAACATAAGAAACTGTATTAAAGGGTCGTGGCATTAGGAAGGTTGAGAACCACTGCTCTAAAGGGAAGAGAAGTAGTTGTAGACCCTTGATGTTCAAATGCATGAAAGTTGAGTAAAACTGAGGGTGGAGAATAAAAGTCAGGTCAAAAGGTGTAGTATAAAGAAGAACAAAAGAATTATTTTTTAAAAAGTAAAGGTGTTAAAAGTTTTATTTGGCTAACTACTACTTAATAGAATAGAGCATTTTAATTTGTATAGTCTCTCTTATTCTAATTTGATGTCAACAGTGCTATAAGGCATTTTTAAAATAAAATTCCCCTGATTTGTACATCTCTTTTAAAAAGATCATAAGCATTTGTGCTCACAGTTTTGAGGGAGAATATATTTTGTCAATTGAGACTGCAAATTGGCACCTCCTGCCATCCTTTGGTAGCATGTAGAAATTGCAGTTATAAGTTTTTAAATGAATCCCTTAAATGTAAGAGTCTGTCATAGTGTGACAGATTTTAACAGCTTCATTATATTAACATCATTTATGTACAAAAATAAAAAATATTATTAGAGTTTTGCTTTAGGAAACCTTTGTTTATGTATTTACAAGTCTAGTATTTGATAAGCAGAGACTCATTGTGTTAGCCCAGCCCCAATCTCCTGGGGTGTTGTGGGAATGAAAATAGTTTGTATAAAACTTTCCTGGAAACAGACGTGGCCAGTGGACAAGACATTGGGCTAAATGTCGGTAGACCTGGCTTTAATTTAATTCTGTAACTACTAGCTTGCAATGTGAATAAGTCTGGTTTCCTCTGAGTCTGTTTTTTCACTTTTAAAAGAAAGGATTTAGACTAGATGTTCAGAACCATTCTGAATTCTCTGATCCTTCTATATGTTGTCATATCCCTTCTGTCCTTCACCAAACTTTCTACGTGTCTCCTATCTGGGGATTCAATAACCCCATATGTCTTAGCTCTTAGAACCTCATTTTCTTCTTTTTGCTTTTGCCATAGTATTTACAATGTTGAAGACAACTAAGATGCAATATAGTATTTCTCCTTGGGAGCTGCCATCTAACACGTGATGTATTTGCTCTAGCCTGAAAATGGTTCATACTCCAAAGTTTAGGCTCTGTAAAACAAATTAGTACCATAATTTATCACTGTAAGCTTGAAGTTTGAAGAAATAAATTTCCTTAAAATGTGAGATGCTTTTTTATCTAAATGGACAGAAGGAGCAAGACTAATCAAAATCTGGAGGTAATTAAAACAGTAAGAAATTTAAAGAGATATGAAATAGTGATGATGAAAATATTTTTATTTAGTAGACAATGAGTATAAGGAATTAGAGATTAGTAGATGGTGTCTGTTTCTGTGCTCAACCTAATCTTATGTTGGTTTAATTGTCTTCATTAGAGACTTGTACTAAATCAAAGGGTCCTTAAAATTAACACAAGAAATATTTTTCACTTTAACAGGCTTAGCTGGCAATCTCTTGATATTCAATGTTTAGTGAAGGGTAACAGCTATCAAAAATCCAATTTCTTGACAATAGACATGCAAGTCAAGTAAATTTATTAATTTACTGATCTTTGGAGATTAGCTTGTTGAATGTGGGCTAAGACTGTAGTTTCTACAGTGTTTTTGCCTTTGCTATATTGCATATAATATATGCATTTTAAAGTGACAAGGCTACTTTTAGAGATGTGGGTTTCGGGTGATGTGGTGAACCCTGGAACCAATATTATTACATAGGCAAAATTAGGACTTTGTGCTATATTGTATTGCCTTTTCTCTTCTAGAAATCTCCTCTGTATTTGAGACCCATTTCTTTACCATGCGAGGTTTGAAAGCTTTCAAATCTGTAAGTTTGACTTTACAAAGATGAATGGACTTTCTAAGGAAAGAAATATAGGGAAATAACCAAATAATGTTTAGGTTGACTTTGGAAGGAATGTAGATACTTGCGGTGCTCCACTAGTTGCCCTTAATAAGAATATTTGGTAGTGGGAATTTTAGTGACCCAAGCAGGCTAGTTAGGAATTTATTTCAGATTCAGAGTAAGGAGGGTTCACAGAGGTATAACCTATCATACTTAGATAAGGGTGCTTATTTCCCGAGATATTAATGTCTGTGGGCTCTTCTTTCTAGTGTTTATTTTGTTTTGTGGCTTTCTCTTGATGGGAGGGGAGGGCCTATTTTCAAAGTGAAGGTCAATTTTATCTTCTCCCTAGGTGTTAGGTGTGATGTGTGATGTAAAAAGAGTGAAAAATTTTGATTCTCGTGTGACCAAGCCCTTCTATACAGTGGATATTAGCCTTGGTTTTTATGCATGAACCACCAGATGGCAACAGAAAAAAGTGTTTATGTAGGAGATAATCTGTGGTTTCCATAGCTATTTTTTTTTTCCATACTACACTACTTTACAGTATACTAAGGTAATATATAAGATTTTTGGTCAAGAGCAAGTTGAGTTTATAATACCTGACAATGCAGAGTCACAACCAGGAAATGGAATAGTGGTAAAGTGTCACTAGAAAAAATATTTTATTTGCTTTAGTGCATGTATAAACTGTTCCCAAAGGAAGTGAGTTTCCAGGGATGCAACTCTATGATTTATACTAGTGTATAGTCATGCTTTTACTTCTAATTTTTTATTCAGCATTTATTCCATTCTTACAGAAAACTGTGATGATTTGCAGAACATAAAAGAAAGTATGGCTTTTACCCTAAAGCATTTTATGTAACATCTTTAAAAGGAGGAGATACATGAGTTTATAAACATTGAGTGCATTTATATATTTGCTGGCCAAAGGTATTTTTACTTTATATAAAATTTGTTTTATTTTTTTCTTGTAGGCATATCCCCTTTTCTAAGTGTGTTGTCTTGGCTCTCTTCTAAAGCCTTTTTTCTTTCTTTTTTCTGTTTTTTTAAAGGTAAAACTCCTAGTTGCAAGCTAGAAACTCAGCCTGAACTACTTAAGAAAAAAAGGATTTTAATTTGAGGGGTCCAGGGATATTACAGCATAACTAGAATACCCTAAAACCTGGCAAGTTTGGGATTCAGTTCCACCTCAGGAATAACTGGAGCCAAGTGTTTAAAACCTTTCAAGTACTGTCCTCTTTGCCCTCATCTCCCAGTTTGCTTCTGTTTGAGTACATTCTAGACTCACTGGAAATTGTTTTTACTTTGTGGCTGAAATGTAGCTGTCACTAGTCTTTGCATTCCTATTGTTTCAGACCATGAAATGAAATAGATTGATTTAAAACTTTGATACTGAGTCTAAAATTGGTGAAATGACCAGATTTGTATTTTAAGATGATCATCTGGGAGCAGAGGTGGAGGCATCATTTTTGTTGCAAACTTGAGAATGGATCAGAAGAAACCAGGCTCACTATAGATGAGTTGTAACAGCAGTTGAAGGTGAGACAAAGTAGCAGCTTGGGCTGGAGTGGTTGTGTGGTAATAGGTTGATGCAACAGATCTGAGAGGGATAAAATGGACAGTATTTAGTAGAAGGTTGGGTATGGAGGGGATTTGAATGTTACAGGTGATGTTCAGTTTTCTGACTTACATGAATAGTTGGTTAGAATAGTCATTCTCTGAGGTTGGGTCACCTCAATTTGGGCAGTATGATCATGATTTTGGTTTTGAATGTATCTGTGTGAACCTTTGAGGCATCCAGACAGAGCTGTTACGGTGTTGGGATAGATGAGTTGTGCATTCAGGAGGGTTTGGGCTTTTGTTATAAATATTTGTGGAGACAGGATAGCATGTTTAAGAAGTTGGGCTTGTCATAAAATAACTGACTCAACCAT
This sequence comes from Otolemur garnettii, assembly GCF_000181295.1. NCBI lineage: Eukaryota > Metazoa > Chordata > Mammalia > Primates > Galagidae > Otolemur > Otolemur garnettii. Next base: position 2,956,111 of record NW_003852487.1, on the reverse strand, counting down.
TTGCTGACTGTGAATCCTTGGGTTGGCTACTTAATTTTCTTTAAGCCTTATTCTTTTCTCTAAAGAATTGTGTAATTGTACCTACTTCATATAACTGTTGCAAGGACCCATGATCCTGGTTGTGATTTGCTGGATAAAATGCAAGGAGGAGAGTGTGGGGTGAATGAGGATGAGTTAAGGAATGGTTGAAAATAATACAGAAATAGTAAAATTTGAACTTGGGTAGAAAAATTAGAATGGTTGTTATTGCTGCAGAGAGGTGAATAAATGAGAACCAGGAAAAGGCTGTTGGAGTTGTTAAGTGAGAAATGATAGTCTTTGAGTATAAGTTCACTTGAGTTCTAGGAGTGTAAAGTAGATTTAAGCTGATTATGGAGTGAATGGATAGGGAGAAAATGGAGTTAACAGGTACCTATTGAAATTTGTAAAGAAAGAGCACTATGAAACCATTTGAAATGCATAGTGAAAAAAAGGTCTTAAAATGCCTTGGGAATATTTGTTTTTTTCCAAATATAAAACTTGTTGAGGCTGGGGAAAAAAAGCGAGTGGTCATTTGTCAAAATGGTAAGAATCGTTACAGTTCTCTAAAGTGATCATTTCTCAGTTTCATATTTTGTTGACTACTGGAGGTTTCTAGCAATATTACTGCTAGAGCTGATATTGAGGACTCCCATCCTCTGCCTCAAACACAGAAACTGTGGACAGTATACATAATAAGAACAAACAAAAGCATTTCTGAGCTTAAAAGACCAGGAAATTCCCAGGTCCCAGAAATGAAAACTTACTGCTAGAGCAGTAAGCAGAAGCTCAAAGCCTGTGGTAGTTTCAGATACATGGATACAAGTCCCAATGGCTTACTCCTGAGAGTCTCATGAAAGAGTAGGAGAGAGATATGGCCTGAGGAATTTGGAGGGTGGAGGTGAGGTTCTCCAGCATAAAATCATCTGTGAAAAGAGGTCTGAAAAACTTTGCTGACTAGTTTGGGAAAATGCAAGGAAACTTACTTTCCTTCTTGGGTTGTAATAACATTTAAACTCCAAGTTTCAACTCAGAATTTGGGTGGGGGATTGAAATTTAACATTTCTTATAGTGCAACTAATCTTCAAGCTGAGAAAATAGCACAAAGTCTGGAAACTAATAGAAACCTCAGAGTTAAGTGTGAAACTGTCCTGCAACGCAAATTAAAAATCTACAACTTGGCCGGGTGTGGTGGCTCATGACTGTAATCCTAGCACTCTGGGAGGCTGGGGTGGGTGGATTGCCTGAGCTCAGGAGTTCAAGACCAGCCTGAGCAAAAGCGAGACCCTGTCTCTACTAAAAATAGAAAAAATGAGACAAGACGATCACTTGAGCCCAAGAGTTGGAGGTTGCTGTGAGCTATGATGCCCTGGCACTCTACCCAAGGCAACAGCTTGAGACTGTCTCAAAAAAAAGAGAAACAAAACCCTAAACTCTTGCAGAAGAAACTACTCATACTAAAGATGAGCTTGTAGTACAAAAGGAAAATTTCCAGCTACACAAGGAAATAAATCATACAAAGGAGAATCAGCAGATGATACAAATAGAAGAATTAGTACTCCAGGAAGTAGGGATCATAGGATATGTGGAAGAAGAGATTACTTATTTAAAATTATTTGAGATGAAAGGGGCAAGACCATGATGAAAGAATATCACAGATTAGAAAAATAACATATATGTTCTTAGAATATAAGAACCAAGTAGAATTTCTAGAAATGAAAATTATGGTCATTTTAATAAAACAGGTAACCTCAATGGACAAGTTAAAGAGCCAAGTAGATAGAATTGAAAACTAACAATTTTTTAAAAGGAGATCTGAAGAAATTTTTTTGGAATACAGTACTGAGAGGAAAAGATGGCAAAATGGGTGGTTAAGATTTGTAAATTTTAGGATGAGAAGGTCCAATATTACCTTTTGGAGCTTCCAAAAAAGACCTTCATGTTTAGCTAATACATTCCCAAAGCCCTCCTTTACATTCTGCATTGGAGTCTCATTATCAGAGTTGTGGAAAAATAAGACTTGGATCTTAGCTATCAGCTAGACTAAATGCACAGGATGAAATACTTTTAACAACTGAGGGATAGTGACTCATACCTATAATCCCAACACTTGGGGAGGCCAAGGTGGGAGGATCAATTAAGGCCAGGAGTTTGAGACCAGCCTGGGCAACATAGTACAAAACCTGTTTCTACAAAAAAAGGAAAGAAAGAAAAGAAAAGAAAGAAAAAGTTAGCCAGGCTTGGTGGTGCATGCCTATAGTCCTAGCTCCTCTAGAGACTGAGGCAAGAGGATCGCTTGAGCTCAGAAATTAGAGGTTACAGTGAACTATGTTTGTACCACTGCAGTCCAGCCTGGGCAAGGTCAAGATCCTGTTTCAAAACAAATCCCACTCCCCCCACCCCCCAATAATTAAGGGAAAGCATACATATAGAAGAATGTGGTTAAGATATGAAGAAGCTCAATGGATGAGAGTTAATGACAGATAATGATAGTCACTTGCACTTTTGTGGCAACTTGATACTGTTAGCTGGTTGTTTCTCATCAACTCTTGCACTTTGAAAATTACGTAAATCTGGTATCATGGAAATCAAGAGTCGTTTGGAAAGACAGAGACCGTCTGCATGTCTAACTTTCCTGTTCTGTGGAATCAGAAGCATAAAATGTAATAAATAGTATGCTTCTATGTAATGAACACTTAACAATTAAAATTTTTAGCATATCATTATCTGGGGATACAGCCTAAGAGGTATTTTGTCATTCTTTTTTTTTAAACCCACAATTACTTTGTTTCAGATTTGCTCTTTGTTGGGTGAATGAGGTAAATTTCATCACAGATACTACTGGCAACAATAACAGCAATTTTTTTTTTAAAAGCCAGCCCTTATTTGGCCTTTTTATTGTCCCATATCAGATAGTTGAGGAAATACTGGGAGTCCTAACATTCTCTACTTTTATTCCCTTGTTTTAGAGAACAAGCTAGGTTGGCTGGAGTACTCCATCCTCATATGTTATCAGTCAACAGTAGGTGACTTGGACCACAGTGCTAAGGACCAGAGTTTTTATGCATCCTCTTATAGTGGCTCATGTGGCACAAAAGACCACTAACCTATGTTGATATTAAAAGGATGGTGTAGAAGTGGCTTAAATTGACATATATTAGGTGAAAAGGAAAGTTACAGAATTTGTTTAGAATGTAGTAACTTGTTTTTGTTGAGTGCTTTTCATGTGTGAGGTACTCTGCTAAGGCCTTTCTATTTTGAATAGGAAATTACTTGGTTTTATAATGTGATACAATGAATATGACTGAAGAAAAAGACAAACTTGCTTAAAGAGCTTATCTCTGTTACAGTGTTAGGTGATTTCTTTTTTTTTTTTTCATGAGTGTTCTAAGTTTTACAGAATAAGCACTTATAACTTTTAAAAAATTATGAAAGCAGTTGTAATTCTTTACTATAATACAGTATTAGTGGATTTTAGGAGGAATTTGGTATTAAAGTAGTTTAGTGGTTCAGACTGAGAGTGCCTTATTGGGGACTCTGGGATTTTGATTTTTTTTTCCTTTCAGGGGAGCTTAAATTATTTTGGGCCTTATTTTATTCATTTGTTTAAAAAAGGCAGTATCTTAAGTTACAGGCTCATTATAAGAATTAAAAAAGTCACTTGAAAGATGATTTATCAACATGTTTGTACTATTGATTTCTGGTTAGTACTGTTTTAATCTTTGATTTTAGTGTCACATTCTTTTAATAACTGATATTGAATCAATTTTGTACAGTCAAGTTTTTTTAAAGCGGTATTATGTGCAAAATTTGAAGCATGTAAATGAACATTAGTGAATTTATACATAAATTTAGTATTTAAAAGTTTGAATAAAAATTTGAAGTTGTAAATGAAAATTAGTGAATTTATACATAAATGTAGTATTTAAAACTTTAAGTACTAGGTAAGTAGTGTTAGGTATGTAGTCATGTGCTGCACAGTATCATTTTGGTCATTGTTGGACCACATATACCACAGTGGTGTCAAGATGATAATACCATGTTTTTCTGTACCTGTTTTATGTTTAGGTTTGTTTAGATATACAAATACTTCCTACTCTTACAGCTGTCTAAAGTATCCAGTGTGTATTCAGTATAAGGTAATATGTTGTATAAGTTTTTAGCTTAGGAGCAATAGACTATGTCATATAGCCTAGGTGTATAGTAGGCTCTACCATATAGGATTGATTGTGCAGGTTCATTTTATAGTGTTCCCATAATGACAACATGACCCAAGGATGCATTCTCAGAATGTGTCCTGGCATTAAGTACCACATGACCTCCATGATAAATAAAATATAAAGTAGAACATTATGTTTGAATTACAGTGTAGCAGGCAACAATTGAGTGGTATATGGCTCACAAAAATGTACCATTTTAGAGCATTCCCTGATACTTAGCAAGGGCTCCATTGGACACCTCTTTTCCCTTTCTTTTTTGTTGCTCTGTAAATCACTGCAGATTGATGCTGTTTTGGTTCTTATCAGTCTTGAGGTTTGTATGTTCAGTTTTTCAAGTTTACAGTATTTGTTTTTCAATGTATTTCTTTTTGCTGAAACTAGCCAGAGTGTGTGTGTAGTTTTTTCTAAGCAATCAGTGTTCAAACCTTTTCAAATCAAGAAAGAGTACTTAATCCTATTTTAAAGACAACATTATAGTATCTAAAGGTAAGGTTTTTAAGGGAAGCAAAAGAACATTGATTCTTAGAATATTACTTAATGATAAATGAAATTGGTCTTCATGTGCTTTGATTTTTATTTTCATCTTTCTGCTTTCTAGACTACAGAGAAAGAATTTCTTTTCCTAACCTTGCTTGTGCCTTCGTCTTTATTCCTTATTTGTGTGGCCTGGCTTTGCTCTGCAGCTGTGTTCTTCTGGGGCCTGCCAAGAGTGGGCTTTACTCTGCCCATTCCTCTCTCTCTTCCTTGACTATATCTGAGTGGCCTTTTCTGCTTTTCTACTTCTTTTTTTAATTTTTTATTCTTTTATTGAATGGTAACTGTGTACATTAATGCACTTCTGGGGTATAGTGTGGTGTTTTCACACACAATCTGAAACACTTCCATCAAACTGGTTAACATAGCCTTCATGTCATTTTCTTAGTTATTGTGTTAAAACGTTCATATTCTACTCATAGAAAGATTCACTTG
>NW_003852487.1:2945361-2946875 GCF_000181295.1 Otolemur garnettii | reverse complement strand
ACTGCTTTCAGAATTTTCTCTTTCATCTTAACTTTGGTGAAGTTAGTTAGGATGTGTCTGGGGGATGTCTTGTTGAGGTTGAGTTGTGCTGGGGTTCTGAAACTATCTGATATCTCAATTTCAGAATCTCTTGGCCTGTCCTGAAAGTTCTCTTTCATAATTTCATGAAAAAGAGCTTCTGTGTTTTGTGAAGCAACTTCATCGACTTCAGGGATTCCTATAAGGCGAATATTAGTTTTCTTTGAATTATCAGAGAGCTCTCTGAGAGTGAGATCCGTTTTTGCTCTCCATTTCTTTTGATCTTTGTGTTCCTGGGCTTCTTCAAAAGCATTGTCTTCAAACTCAGAGATCCTTTCTACTGCCTGTTCCACTCTGTTACGGAGGGATTCCACCATATCTTTTAGATCCTTGAGGGCTGCAACCTCTTGTCTCAGTGTTTCAAAATCTTTGATCATTTTATCTTTGAGATGGTTGAGTTCTTGAGACATCTTTTGAATAATTTCTTGAGAGATCTTTTGAATAATTTCTTGAACTTCTGCTTCCTTCCTTTCTTCCATTCTGTTAATCTTATTTGCTATCCACATTCTGAACTCGATTTCTAACATCTCAGACATTTGCTTGGGGATGGGGTCTTTAATTACGTCTGCTCCATTTTTCCTTGGGGGAGTTGATATACTCTGGTTATTTGAGTTGCCAGAGTTTTTCCGCTGATTCCGCCCCATTCTGAGTTTACCTTGTTGGGAGACCTTATCAGAACTGTTCAGTTGGTGGCTTCTTCTGGTTTCCCAGAGAGACAGGCAGAGTGTGTCTGTTGTGTTCTTCCAGTTCTCAGGTGCTGGGGCTACTGGGGTGCAGTGGAATGGCAGCAGCTGTATGGGAGTGTGCGTGGCCAGATTAGACCTCGTTCAGCCTGCCGGGGCGACCCGGGGGGCAGGGGACTGGCAGTAGCCGGATCAGTCCTACTTCCGCACCCTGGAGCAGCCAGGGGGTGGGGGTGGCAGTGGTAGTGTAGGGTATGCTAGCGACAAGATCAGTCTTAGTTTGGCCCCATCAGAGTAGCTGTGGGGGGGAGTGGAGGACTCCTTCACTGTTGCCTGTCTGATGCGTGCAGCACTAGCAAGCTGATCTATGCCCTCCCAGTGTGAGAACCCGGAGTGGGGACCTCCTCCACCTCCATCTGTGGGACACACAGTGGCTCTAAGAAACAGTTCTGGGCCCACCCAGAAAGCTAGACTCCTCTACCGGATGCGTGTGGCTCTAGCAAGCAGTTCTGGGCCCACCCAGCACAGGTGCCTGGAGCAGGGAACTCCTCCGCTGGCCCCCGTGGGGTGTGCATGCGTGTCTCTGGAAAGCTGTTTTGGGTCTGCCTGGAATGGAGGACTCCTCCCACTGCCTGCAGGATGCCCGGGGCACTAACAAGCAGTTCTGGGCCTGCCCAGAGCAGGAGCCTGGGGCAGGGATCTCCTCTGCCCCCTGTGAGGTATTCAACTCTAGCAAGCAGTTCTGGCCCCCCC
>NW_003852487.1:2895939-2945341 GCF_000181295.1 Otolemur garnettii | reverse complement strand
GGCCCCCCCCCCCAAGTGGGGGACTCATTCGCCACTGCCCGTTGGGCGTGCGTGGCTCTAGCAAGTAGTTCTGTGCATGCCCGAAGCAAGGAACTCCTCTTTGGCCACCTGCTGTCCCAACGAGGCGTGCAGCTCTGGGCCCACGCAGAGCCCTGGAGTGGGGATCTCCTCTGCCACCCATGGGGTGCATGGCTCTAGCAAGCAGTTCTGAGTCTTCCCAGAGTGGGGGTCTCCTCTGCCATTGCCAGGGGGGTGCGCAAGGCTCTAACACAGTAATTTTGTGTCTGCCCAAGCAGGGGAAGTCCTTTGGGGCCGCCCAGCACCCGCAGGAAGCGTGCGGCTCTAGCATGCAGTTCTGCGCCTGCCCAGAGCCCACTAGCAGGGATCTACTCTGCCACCTGTGGGGCGAGCGGCTCTAGCAAGCAGTTCTGGGCCCTCCCAGAGTGGGGGACTCGTCTGCCGCCACCCACGGGGGTGGGCAAAGCTCTAGGAAGTACTTCTGTGGCTGCCTGGAGCAGGGGAACTCCTCTCTGGCCACCCATTTGATAAGGGTGCTAAGCTGTCATGCTTAGAGGGGTCAGGATTGGTAGTCCCAGAAATATCTGTGGAGAGCCTTATAATGTGTTGAGTGTAAGAGTACCTGGGGACGTAGAGCTGGTGAGCTTATGTGTTCATATCAGTGTGATTCCCATCTATACCCATGGCCAGGGTGGCCTAACCAAAGTGGCTTACCTTACAAATTTCTTTTATTCTCTCTTTGAGTGTGTCCTGACTTCTTGACCTGACTTACATGATACATTTATTTACTGTTTGGTAATCTTAATGCTTTTGTCTTTAGTTTCTAATGTGGTGATAGAGAAGGATTTGTTATTCTCTCCTGAGGTAGTTAATGATGGCCTGCATTTCCCTGGTCTGCATATTGCCAATTTAAATACCTTTTCTGCCACACAACTGTGAAAGAAATAGAAATATAGCACTTAAAATACATTTAAATTATTGTTTAAGGATTTTACTTTTGTTACTTTTTTCTTTATATTCAAAATCCAGATTCCTCTTCCATTTGCCTAAATCTAATTCATTCTTAACCTTTTTCTTAGGGGGGAGGGAATTTTTCTGAAAATTTGAACATTGAAACAGATGACAGTTTGACTATGTATTAGGGCTTTCTCAGAAAGCAAGAACATGAATTTCACTTTGTCTAATAGAATTGCTTGCTCAGAAGTGGTGGAGGGATATAGTGTGACAGAATCACAAGTCTTCTGACCTTTTGAAATAGTTCATCCTCATTTATTCCCCCTTCACCCATTGTTCTAAGGGGCGGGTTTACCAAGCAGTAGATGATTTGCTTCATATGTCAGCCTTCCTTTCTGTCCTGCCTCTCATCTCTCCCCATTCACTACATGCAGTGAAGGAGTGAGGCCTTCTGAGAGACTCGATTCTAATTTCCAGACATCTTTGCCCTCCTTCCTATCCTTTGTTCCTAAGTTCTCATATTACACATACTTTGAAGAAAGCTCCAAATAAAATAAAAGTATTTATATATTACATAGAATAACTCAGAATAATATCAGAATTGTGTATTTTATTTTCAATATTCTTTTAAAAAAAAGCTTTAGTATTTTCTGTTGGTCTATGAAAACCTAAAGATAGAAGAACATTGCCTAATTTTTCTTTTTTACAAATTATCAGAAATAAAACTAAATTCATCTCCTGTGCTAGTTCATGTTCTTTGTAGATTTTAGTCAAAGATTTTGTGTATTTTAATCAATTACTCTGCTGAAGTAATACTAATTGCAGCCATCCCAGAATAAGTCCTCCTTGATGTATGCAATTTGTTCAACTATTCATCTTTGTTTAAAAGAAATACTGTAAGACCTGTCAAATTTTTTGCTGCTTATAGAATGAGACCAAATTTTATACTGTTAAGCTTCACAAAGAAGTATAATGATTTTGGTAGATTTCAGGAATTAGAGAAATTAGTATGTTGGTACTATCAGGAAATGTGTTGCTTAAAAGAAAAATCAGCCAGGATTCAGCAATCTTAGTTTGAATCTTGTACTTATTGAAAGTTGGTTGTTGCCTGGACACTGACAGATGTTAAGCTCTTGAAGTTTCTGTATTTTTTCTTCTGAAACTTAACCTTTGCTAATGTTATACAACATAGGATTGGAAAATATCCATAAATCCTGAAATTTTAAGATATTTCAGGGCTTAAAAATTGAAGTCTCTTGAAATGAGAATTAGGTGTATTTGTCATTTGTGAAAAGATCTTTTTGAAATTAAAAAATCCTTTAAAAAAAATTCAGAAGCCAGATGATACGATGGAGTTTTTGACAGATTGCTTAGAACCCTCAATCAACGTAAAAGTGAATTAGAAAGTCCTGTTTGATTTTCCTGGGTCATTTAATTTCTGGATTTCTTCAGAGCACATAACATTTCTTGGAGCACAGTACTCATGACAGAGTGCTCAGTGGTCAGCCTCTGAGCAGTGACCTTTGGTTTACATTTCTCCTGGCTGGAGACTTAGCCCATAAATGTGAATCAGGTGAGAATGTACCAAAACATGTTACCATTGTTAGAACTTAAGGCACTTACTTGGTTGGTATTTAATCGGAATAATGATCATTTACATGAATGACAAGCTATGCTTTTTTTTCTTTAAATAGGGGAAGATATTATAAGTATATAATTATACTATTATTCATAGTATCTAAAGTTACTTTTCTAAAGAAAGTTCTTCATGTTGTGACAAAAGAAAAGTTACTTATTAAACCTAAAATTTAATAAAAATTACTGAGTTGTTTTTTTTTTTTTTTTTGGCTGGGGCCAGGTTTGAACCCGCCACCTCTGGTATATGGGGCTGGCACCCCACTCCTTTGAGCCACAGACACTGCCCTTGAGTTATTTTTTGACTGCTTTGTAAATAAATATATTTGCAGAATTCCAAGGTCTGTGTCGAAATGTATACATAGGAGTTTTGCTTACCTTTTCAATCCATTTGCTCCCTCCACAGATAACCATTTTTATTAGCTTCTTTAAAAATTTTATTGAGGTACAATTAACACAACATAAAACTATTCTAAAGTGAATAGTTCAGTGACATTTACTACATTGATGGTGTTGTATGATCACCACCTGTATTTCCAGAACATTTTCACCTCTCCCAAAGGAACCCCCATACTCATTAGTCACTCCTTATTCACTCCTCCCCAAACCCCTGACAACTATCAGTCTATATTCTGTTTCTGTAGACTTACCTATTCTGAGTATTACCCATACAAGGATAATACAAGACTTTTCTTGAGCTTCCTGCTTTCACTTGGCATAATGTTTTCAAAATTCATGTTGTAGCAGGTGTCATTACTTCATTTCTTTTTATGACTAATAATCCATTGTATGTATATACTACAATGTCTTTACGTATCTGTTGATGGGCATCCTTTGTTTACACCTTTTGGTTATTGTGAATAGTGCTGTTGTGAACATGCAGATACATATGTTTGAGTACTTATTTTTAAGTAGAATTGCTCCTAGGAGTAGAATTGCTAGGTCATATGGTCATTCTGTGTGTAACTATTGTCTGTCAGACTATCTTTCATAGTGGTTGAGCCATTTTATGTTTCCACTAGAAATGTATAAGAATTCTAGTTTCTTTCCATCCTTGATACTACTTTCCTTTTTTTAAAAAAAATTATCCTGGTAGGTGTGAAATGATATCTCATTTTGATTTTGATTTGTATTTACCTAGTAATTAATGATGTACATCTTTTCATATGATTGTTGGACATTTGTATTTCATCTTTGGACAGAAAGACCTATTCATACTCATTCACCCATTTTATTTTTATTTATTTATTTATTTATTTTTTGAGACAGTCTCAAGCTGTTGCCCTGGGTAGAGTGCTGTGGTGTCATAGCTCATAGCAGCCTCTAACTCTGGCAAGCCATCCTCTTGCCTCAGTTTTTCTATGTTTAGTAGAGATGGGATCTTGCTTTTGCTCAGGCTGGTCTCGAACTTGTGAGCTGAAGCAATCCACCTGCCTTGGTCTCTCAGAGTGCTAGGATTACAGGCGTGAGCCACCACATCTGGCCCATTTGCCCATTTTAATTGATTTTGTCTTCGAGTTACTAGCATTCTTTATATATTCTGGGGACCAATCCTTATCAGATATGATTTATAAATATTTTCTCTCATTCTAAATTTCTTGCTCATTCTTACCATGTTCTTTTTGCACATACATATATTTTTATTTCCTCCAGTCTTATATAAAAGATAGCATATTTCAGTTTTGTGTAGTTTGATTTCTTTTCAGCTTAACATGGAAATCTCTCCATAGTAGGGATATTCTATCTCTCTCTCTCTCTGAATGGTATACCATTGTGTAGATCTACCCTATTTAGCCAGACCTCTGGCTACTTGGGTTGTTTCTAGTCTTTTGCTATTCTAAACAGTCCATATTAAATGATTTTATATATGGTGGTTTCACACTTGTGCAGTGTATCTGTGTAATTGGTTTCTAGAGATACGACTACTGCAATAAAGGCCTATAATCTTTTAAATGTGGCATCCTTGAAAGAAACTCCATTATGTTACTTGAGCATTTTCTTTACTGCTCCCATTACATTGCATCATTTTTTATTCTTCTATGAATTGCTGTATAGTGTTAGATTTAAGGCTCATTCAGAATGGTAGCTGTGTATCTTACCTACATTCAACTTTTTGATTATTTTCTTTTATGCAATGAGAGTAGTTATAAACATTGAATAAAATAATGTAAAATTCCACTGACTGTTATTGGTCTTTTCCTTTTACCTGTTACTTCCTTGCTTTTGCTTATGCCCCCCTTCTCTTCTTTGCGGTTAACTCAGATGCATTCTCCTTCATAACTATTACCTAATTAACCTGTTATTAGGGATATTAACCATAACTATATGGTTATATTAATTAACCATTAACTTATATTAATTAACCATGACTATTCCCTAATTAATGTATTAGAATATTTCCCCATCTCCTATAGCATTTCTTGCAACTTTTATAGTACTTAGAAGTTTCTGTCTAGTATTATACTTATGTATATATAAACTCTCCTGTTATAGTGTAGGTTCCTTGAGATAAGAGATTGTGTCTTTCTCAGAATCTTCAATATATATTGTATACGTAATCAATTTATATCTGAGCTCTTTGAGTATAAGGTTTTACACTGATTTCTCTTCCTACTTACCTCATAAGTGTGAATTTCCTCTTTGGCCTTTTCTTCCTTGTAATTTCTTCCAGACTTTGTCAGTTATCATTCCTAAACAAATAAATTTGTCTGTCTCTCATCCTCATTCTTGACCTGAGTTTTGGGTCTTATCTATTATTTTATAACCTCAAATACAGTATTTCCCAAGCCAAAGTCATCATTGCATCATCTTGAGCTGCATCTGATCTACAGTAAGTATTTATAGTTTTGGAATAAGTGCATAAATATTAGAATATATTTTTCATCCAGCTTCCCCCCGCCCTTTTTTTAAAGCGTTGTCCACCTGTTTAATTAATTGCAGAGCCCCTTAGTAGTTCATGGAACTCTCTCTCTAATTAACCTAAGATAGAATTCTGAAATTTCTACTATTCTAGAATAGTAGAAAACCTTGTTTTCCTCTACTGCCACCACCTGAATGTGGGTGCTACCTATTGTCTGGGCCAGGCATCCTCAAACTATGGCTTGCTGGCCACATGCAGCCTGCCAAGGACATTTATCTGGCCTGCTGACTGTTTTTGTTGCCGCTGCCTGTCCTGCTTAGCAGCCGGCTCGTCCTGGGGCCCACAGTCCAGCCCTCCAACAGTCTGAGGGACAGTGAACTGGCCCCCTATTTAAAAAGTTTGAGGACCCCTGATCTGGGCTATAATAATGTCTAACAGCATTTTCCAAAGAACACCTTTGAACTATTTTTTTAGTCTGACTTACAAACTTTCCTTAGGGCCACAAAGATTTGTTGAGTCTAGCCTTAAGAACTCTTATCTTCACCAGCCTCTAGAGCAGTGGTTCTCAACCTTCCTAATGCCGCAACCCATTAATATGGTTGCTCATGTTGTGGTGACCCCCAACCATAAAATTATTTTCATTGCTACTTCATAAGTATAATTTTGCTACTATTATGAATTGTAATGTAAATATCTGGTATGCAGGATGTATTTTCATAGTTACAAAGGGGTCATGGCCCACAGGTTGAGAACCACTGCTCTAGGGTAACACATTTCTAGTCTTTTATTCTGTAATCGGTTCATATTTCAGACAGTATTTTCTATCTCTTGGTGTCACCATTGTTAGCTGAATCACCTGAAGCATGAACCTCAAATTCCTCTTGAGTCTGCCTCTTACTGATCATCCCTACCCCTCTGACACCTCCATTTGGTCAGTTTGGGAATCCTGTGGAAGAAACACATTCAATTATCAAATTGATGGAAAAGCCAATATTGTCTGCAGATGGCATGATAACAGTGTTGTCACTGTTGCCTTATCTGGTATTGCTATTGATTCCCTGTGTCTTGTCAGTTGTTATTACCAGAAACTAAAAAAGAAGATCCAAGTTCAGCAGCCAAACATGATCAAAGTATGTAACCATTTCATGGGAGGCATAGACAAAGCTGATGACAACATTGATAAATATTGGGCATCAATCCATGGAAAGAAATGATATCCAATCCCTCTTTTGTTCTGTTTTGAATTGGTCTTACAAAATGCTTGGCAACTGAATAAAACATATGAGAAGCCAGTGGATTTTCTAGAGTTGTTATATGTCATTATCTGGAAACCCACTGTCATCCTCTAGAACCTTATCAAAGAGGAAGACCTTCTCAGAAGCATAACATTGACTCATGTTATGATAGTATGAATTATGAGACAGTTGAACAGGGAAAGCAAGTGTGGAGTACTGAATGTCATAAGACCACCACTTTTTGTTATGAAAAATGTGATGTTGCCTTACATGTGAAGTGTTTTGTAGAATATCACATTGCATAGTAACTATCACCACCTCTTGAGATTAGAAATATGATTGTATATGTTATATACAATGTAGCAGTGGTTTTTGCCTAATGTTTCAGGTTTTTTTTTTTTGGAATGCTATGTAACTGAACAATGGTATATAATAAAATTTTTTTCTCTTCAAAATAAATCCTGTGGATTTCCTCCCTGTAAATATTTCTCAAATCTCTCATCATTCTAATTAAGCTTTCTGTCCATATTCTTAGTCCAGTTTATCCCCCACATAGTTTCTAAACTCTCAATCTCACCATGAATCTCTGCTTATAGTGGCTCTTATTGCAACTTTCAGGGATCTTCTTAATCTGAGCGTTGTTTTCCTGGTTTTCTTTGACACCCTGAGTACTGGATAACTAGTAGTTCCACTCTTTTGCTTCCTTACCTCATGACACCATATTTTTCCCATTGCTTTGCAGGTCCCTTTACCCCTGAATCTTGCTATGTTCCCTCCCCATTCCATCCCTGGCCAGGCAAATTTCAGTTTATTTGCTGAGTTTTAGCTCAGGCATCCCTGCCTCCTTGTTTGTAGTCTTTTTTAATTTCAGTGCTCTTTACATCAAGAGTTATAGTATTCTGTGCATCTCTCAAACTTTATGCCTTCCTTGTTATAGTTTGTTATATCAGTCTTTTACCAGTCTGAGCTTCAAAAGGCAGGATTATTTTAGTCATTCTTGCATTCCCTGCACCTGGCACTGTGCTTGATCTTGTAGGAACCCAATAAATGTTGAATGAATAAATGTACTATTAAATTCTTTTCTTTTTATCACCATTTCTGCCTATGCTTATTTCCAGGGCTTGTTATAAAAGATAGGAAGAAAACATTTATTTAACATTGGTCATTATTTGAGTGAGTCTTAAGATATCTGGAGTTTCTAGAGAAAAACACGTTTCCAAGATTGTTTATGTTGATCAAGTTCAGTTCCTGTGTTGGTAGGACTGAGATTTCAATTTTTTTTGTTGGCTGTCTGTTGGGGCTTCTGGAGGTCACTTGCATTCCTTCTCATGTGACCTCTCCCCGCCATCTTCAAACAAGCACTGATGTGTCAGGTGCTTCTCATACTTTGAGTATTTCTGACTTCTGTTTTCAGTTGAAGAAACTCTTTTAAGGGCTCATGTGCCTACATGTGGCCCACTGGGATAATCCCCATATCTCTAAATGAAATGTGCTGGAACATGACATTACCATAGGAGTGAGAATGTATTGTTAGTCACAGGTCCCAGAGTTTGGGGAAGAACATTTTTGAATTTTGCCTACCACAGTGCTGATAGTCCAGTGATATGTTGATAAGCTGAGTAAAGTTCCTCCTTTAGCCAATAAAATGTCTCCTTCCCTGTCTTTTGATTGCAAAGTTCATATGACTTATTTCCATTTCTTTAAGCTCCTTAATGTAGCTTTATATGTGACCAAGTATTATATCACATGATGTATATCATAATGTAGAAATGAAATGAGTATAAATGGACCATTGGCCCTCATAATGACATCTAGTATTGTTCTAGGGAAATATGATTCATATTTCTCCTTTTTCATGTTCCACTTTTAGGTTCAGATTGTTTTTCTTGTTTGATTCTCTCTTAGCATTTGAAAGCATTGAGTAGATTGTTTTGATTGTAAATAAAAGAATGTGTTTTTTTAAAGTAAACTTTTGTTGAAATATATAGAAAGGAAGGCAAATAATGTATTGCTTGATAAATTTTCACAAAGGAAACATACATATGTATTTAATACCCAGTGAAGACATTAGAACATTTACTTGTACCACAGAAGCCTGTATCTGCTCAACAGCCCCCTTGAAAGCAGTATTTTGATTGCCTGTTAGTTTGAACTGTCAGCCTGTTTAATCCTTTTTTCTTTTGAGAAGTAGATATGAAAAACTAATCCTTAAAATGTTGGGAGCATGGGATAAGAATAGTTAAGAGGTAGTTAATATAGGGCTCAGTGTCTTCAGTAATAGGAAATAAACTGTTGTATAACTATAACTTTTAGTTATAAAAATGAATTTTGCACTCAAATAGTAGGCTCTTAATTTTGCTGTTAAAATAGAAACTGAAAAACTGATTTTTAGGACAGTCATCCTAGTGGTGTCAATTTGAGGTAGTTGCTGGTGGTTATATTTTTCTAATGACTAATAGTTTTTCTCCTTTACTTTTTATTAAATCTGTGCCCAGAAAAAAGTTGAAGACAGAATTTCAGAACTTTCATCTCAAAAGTTCTTATGGTGAAACATTTTGAACATCCTTTTTCCAGGCTTAATTTTTCTTTTTTTAATAGAGTAAGTAATTGCATGTTGTCCTGTTAGAAAAGTTCAAGCTTGGGCGGTGCCTATAGTGCAAAGGAGTAGGGTGCAGGCCCCATATGCCAGAGGGTTCAATCCCAGCCCCGGCCAAAAACTGCAATAATAATAAAAAAAAAAAGTTCAAGTTTTAGGGAACTATTCAAGCCACAGGCAAAGTGCTAGATTCTACAAATGGAATATGTGTTAGTTATGTCTCTCTGGAACTACACTTATTGTCACTGTTACTAAAAAGACCCTAGGGTGTCTGGGAAGGACAGTTTCTCTTAATGTTCTTTACTCAAATACTTTTTTTGTGATGCTTGAATCTTATAGATGATCCTTAAAAAACAGATTTTGATGGTGATACTTTAATGTAGATATTTGAGATCTTAAAGTCAGAGACTATATCTTAAATATTGAGTCCATGAAGATTCATGATTCAAGCAGTAATAGCCTATTTTTTCTCATTGTATATGTTATAATCCTAACCTTTTATATGTAACAGCCTAACCTTTGTAAATAACATCTTAACCTATTGCTTTATATAGGTTTCTTTAATGCCATGGATTATTGCTCACATGTATAAGTAATTTTCCTTTATATTTTCATTAATATCCAAAGAATACCAATCTAAGGAGGAATAATATGGGCATCTTTTTCAAATGAGAATTTAGGCATTGCATTTAAGATTCTTAAGCATATGAAGAAACTTTTTATATAGTCATACTTCTCAGGGACCAAAATGATGATTTTAATTATAGACAATACAATATCAAAGTAACCATTTCCATGATAGAAACATCATAAAAGATTAAAGAACATGTCAACAAAATCAGCTTGTATAAATTTACTAATATTGCTAAGTAATACAGCTTTATATTTATTTATAAAACTACCAAAATTGCTGGACAATGTCTTAAAATTTTTAAAAAATAGGACATAAATAGTCCCGAGTTCCACTGGATTCTTGACATTTTGTTCAACTAATTTTTCATGAGCAGGAAAGTCTTATAGATTGTTGTTACAGTAAAAGTGGCATGGCTCTAGGGACCATGACTAAGCTGTGTGAATCCAACATATCCCCTTTGAGAGACCTATAAAATGCCATCTCATTTGGTTGTAGCCAGTAATAGTTTCATGGGCAAAAAGAACCAACCAAATAAGAGCATATATAGTGTAAAGCTATTGTCAGATATTTCTTAAACTTTAACAAGGTGGTTAGATTTTTGCCCTCAATGGCTTAGGTTTTATAAAAATACTTGTTCAATTGTAAATTATAGAGTGCATAAAAGTATAAATGATAATCACTTTAGTTTATAGTGTATACCTGGAAGTAGGATTGCTGTGTCATACAGAATGTCTCTTTAGTTCCATATCACCAAACTGCCCTATGTAAAGGTGGTTTACACTAAGTCCTCATTTTTCATTGTCTCACCAACACTGCTTTGACAGTCCTTTAAATTACTTTAATTTACTCATGTTAATTGCTTTAACTTTTTATCATGAAAAATGTAAATATATGCAATGATAGAAAATATACCCCTCACCCAGTTGCAGCAGTTTCAACATGCAGCTAATATTCTTTCGTTCACATCTCACCAGTTTCTCTTTTATTTTGTGAAGCAGGTTCCTGACATAGTATCATTTAATCTGTGACACCTCATTTTTATTTACATCTCATTTATTACTGAGATGAGTATCTTTTCATATACTTATTAGGTACAAAGTGGTTATAAATTTTAATAGTGAGTTAATCGATTTTTTTCTTCTACTGCTATACCAATTGCAAAAGCATGATTTAGTACTTAGGTTTAATAATCTTAAGCTGTTAGGCATAAAGATAATGTTCAGTTCCAGAAAAGTAACCAGACTATGTGCTGGGCATATGATATCTGTGGCATTTAGTCCTGGGTGTGATTGTCTTAAGGATATTGAAAAATGAGCATATTTGTAAGAGAGGGGCCAGCATAGTGAAATGAGAGAATAGTGTCATATGGAGTGGTTGAAGGAATTAAGTAGGGTTCTCTGGTTTAGAGAAGACAAAACTGAGGGAAAGGGTGATGAATGAGACAGCTATCTGCAGATGTATCATGTGGAAGGTTTCAGGGATAACAAGGAAGAAACTGCTATTTGATCTCTCATCTAGCTCCTCATATTTAGCTTTTATCACTTTATTTATACAAAGCAGATGAAAGCAAGTGACTGGTGATTTGGCAAAAATGGTGCGCTTTTGGGTTTCCAGGAAACCCTGAGACGATCTTTGTCATCTTTTACTCCATTCACCCATCTCTCCAAGGATTTAGCTTTGAGATTTAAAGTGATTATGCCATATAAGAAAGCATTTTTCAGTAGAAAAAAGTAATTTCCCATTTGAAAGCTGCCCAGTATAAGGACAGAATCCCATGTCCATAATTTCTTTTTTCTTTTCATGAAGGGATATTACTCATTTTTTGTTAGCATCAGTGGTAGAATTATCATATAATTTCTTTAAAATTTAAGAATATTAGGGGGTGCGTGCTTTTTGTTTATGTACTTTGCGCAGATTAAGTGTGCCCTTCACCTAGGTAGTGTACGCTGTACACTGTACCCAGTAGGTATGGATTTACCCATTCTCTCCTCCCTTCCCCCCAGTTTGATTTTTCATTGAGATTTACTTGCATATGTGCACTTAAGTGTTGATCATTTATTTCGCTTAGTGTTGAGTACATGGGTGTGATTTTCCATTCTTGTGATGTTTTACTTAGAAGAATGTTTCCAGTTCTATCCAGTTTGTCCAATATATGCTCAATTGCCATTCTTTTATGGTTGAGTGGTATTCCATGGTATGTGCATATATCACATTTTATTAATCTATTCATTTATTGGTTGTTTCCATGTCTTTGCGATTGTGATTTGTGCTGCTATAAACATTTGAGTGCATATGGTTTTTTTTTTTTTTTATAAAATGACATTTTTTCTTTGGGTATATGCCAAGCAGAGGGATTGCTGGATCAAATGGTAGATCTGCTTTATGTTCTTTGAAGTAGTTCCACAGAACTTTCCTTAGAGGTTGTACTAGTTTGCAGTCCCAATTGTGTATGAGTTCCTTTCTCTCCACATCCACACCAGCATTTGTTTTCACACTTCTTGATCCATGTCTGTAGTTTCAAAATAAAATTCTGACAGCAAAATGTAATTCATAACTCATTTGGAAGCAAAACTTGACCTGAACAGGAATGTCTTCATCCCCCTTTGTGTGAATATTTATACGTTGCTTTGCAGAAATAGCAATCCTTGATTATGGTGTGCTTTTCCGTAACTCAGAGTGTTATGTAGTGCTGCAATTATCCTTCTACAACTCAAGTCTGAATTCTGAACACTCTGGCACAAATAGTATTTGTCCCTATAGCTGTGTTTTTTTTTTATATATTGAATGATATGCAGTGTATTTTGATATCTGATCAATATGCAAGAGAATGATAATGCTTTTTCTGTCTGTCCCTTTGGAGACTGTGAAAATGACATTACTATGTAGAGCATATTAAGAGTAAGACTGCCTAATAGTAACATGTACTAGTAAGGCGTTCTTATTCTGTGTATGTTTAACTTCACTTCTGAAAATAATTGGGAAGAATAATGTGGAAATATGTAGCTGACATATTGTAACAGTTCAACAAAAATGTCTTCTAGAGCCAAAAGGACAAATGATGTTTTAAAACTATTTTCACTTTATCCAGTCTGATTAGTACATTATAGTGTTATTTTGAATTATTTGAAATGAACTAATGTGTCATAAAACAAAATCAGGGCTATTTTAAGGTCTACATTTATGAGCTCTGAATTTGATTTTAGGTATATACTATATTCAAGTTGCTTGTAAATGATGATTTCATCTTAGATAATGCTAACATCCTAGTTCAAGTGCTCTAGGTTGCTTGTATTTGTAAGGTAAAATACTAACATAACACAGAAAGGAAGGCAGTATAATTTTGAAAATGTGTGTGTATATATACCTATGTAAACTCAAAAATCAGCTGAAAAAAGTGTATATACATTTACATATAGATATATATAAAGATATTACAAATAGTTAAAAATTAAGCAGCAGATCGCTTCTCGGCCTTTTGGCTGAGATCAAGTGTAAAAATTGAGCCCCAGAAAATTGTATTATATAAAGTCTCCTTCCCCTAATCCTTCTACCCAGAGATAATTATAATAGTGTTAAATCTGTGTATTTGTTCCCATAAAATCTTTATTCGTATGTCAGTATTTATATTTTTAAATTATATAAGATAGGATCTTAATATTGTTTTTTTCCTTTTTTGCTTATGTGCCTTAGAAATCTTTCTACAACTGCCTACATAGATATAGATATACTTTCTTATTAGCGACTGTATAGCATTTCATTTCACAATCAGTTCTTCCACTCATGGCCTTTTGGTTGTTCAGGTTTTTTTTAATTAGTAGAAATGATCATCCAGTGAACATCTTTGTTATATTTTTGTAAGAATATCTAAAAGGTGGATTTCTAGCATGGAAATGGTAGATATGTATATTAATATGGATAGTGCTGAGTTAATGTTTTGAGTTTTTTTAATCATGTTAATGCTTATCCTCTCCCTTACTGCTGTTAGGCATCATCTAAGTAGGTATATTTTTAAATATAATATTAATTTTTTTCATTTAATTGGATTCATATTTTATTAGTGACAACGTAAGTTTGAAGGAATACTTTGTATATGATTGAGGCTTGTCATTTTTAATTTTGCAGACAATGGCTAGTACTTATGCAGGCTTCCAGCTGGCATGCCTTTGGACTACCTTCATTAGGCTCTCTTAAGACTTCCTCTTATTTTAATATCCTTGGGAGAAAGCAATTTCCTCATATGCTTCATATTTTTTATTTGTAATTATTATAGATATATAATAGTTATATTTATTAATATAACTTGATTTTTCTTATATGTTTGATATTTTGATACAGGCATACAATATGTAGTGATCAAATCAGAGTAATTGGGATGTCCTTTACCTCAAGCATTTATTATTTATGTTAGGACCATTCCAGTTCTGTTCTTTCAGTTGTTTAAAAATATGCAATAAATTATTTATTATAGTCACACTGTTTTGCTGTTAAATACTACATCTTATTGTAAGCATAGTTTTGTTACCCATTAACTATTCTCACATTTATATACTTTAAGAAAAACTTTAAGATAAAATTCACACATCATACAATTCACCCATTTAGAATATGCAATTCAATAGTTTTTAGGATATTCAGAGTTGTGCAACATTTGGTAATCAGTTTCAGAACATTTTCACTTCCCTGAAAGAAGCTTCACTCTTTGACTATAATTACTCTATATTCCCTAGTCCCCATCCTAGAGTAATAGGGTTTCCTAAGTGGCTACATCTTTTACAATGGCTCTATAGATTTGCCTGTTCTGGATACTTCATATAAATGGAGTCATGCAATGTGTCCTTTTTGACTGGTTTCTTTCACTTAGTGTAATGTTTTCTAGATTTATCCATGTCATAGTGTGTATCAGTCAATGCATTTGGTCCTCCATATCTGTAGGTTCTGTGTCTGGATTTAAGCAACTGTAGATGAAAAATATTCAAAAGTCATCTGTATTGAACATGTGCAGACTTTTTTCTTATCATTATCCCCTAAAGTATCCCCTACAGTATAACACCAGTTTACATAGCATTAATACTAGATATTATAAGTAACCTAGAGGTGACTTATGTATATGGGAGTGGCAGCTTGCACCTGTAATTCTAGGGCTTTGGGAGATTGAAACAGAAGAATTGCTTGAGACCCGACTGGGCAACATAGTGAGGCCCTGTCTCTATGAAAAATGTTTTAAAAGATAGCTTTTACATTGTATTAGTAATGGGAGTGGCAGCTTGCACCTGTAATTCTAGGACTTTGAGAGATTGATACAGAAGAATTGTTTGAGACCTGACTGGGCAACATAGTGAGGCCCTGTCTCTATAAAAAATGTTTTAAAAGATAGCTTTTACATTGTATTAGTATAAATAAACCTGGAGATGATTTAAAGTATATGGGAGAAGCTGGGCATGATGGTGTTTGCTTGCAGGCCTAGTTGCCCAGGAGAATGAGGCATGAGACAGAAGGATCACTTGAGTTCAGGGCTGCAGTGAGCCATGATCATGTCACTGCACTCCAGCCTGGGTGACAGAGTGAGACTCTGCATTTAAAAAATAAACTACACAGGAGGATATGCTTTGGTTGTAAGCAAATAATATGCCACTTTATATGAGGAACTTGAGCATCCAGGAATTTTGTTATTCCCAGGAAGTCCTGGAGCCAATCCCCACAAATACTGAGTGGATGATTTGACTTCATCCTTTTTTATGGCTGATGATATACATGGTATGAATATGCCACATTTTATTTAGCTATTTTTCAGGTGATAATTATTTGGGTTCTCACTTTTTGATGGTTATGGGCTGGCATATAAGTTATATCGGTGTATCTTTTCATTTCATTTTGGGTATGTACCTAGGAGTGGAATTACTGGGTCATATAGTAATTTTTTAAGCATTTGAGGAATGACTAGACCAGGGATTTTCAACTGGTGTGCCCTGAGAGGCTCTTAGTTGTGTCATGGAATTTTTTTCAAGATCATTAATTAAATTATTTTTAAAAGTTTAAAGCATATTCTTTGGGTACTTTTTTTGATCAACATAATTTAAGTGTGTTGCAGAAGTTTAATTATAGGTTAAATTAACACTAGACTAGACTGCACTAGACTGTTTCCTAAGTGGCTACACCATTTTATATTTCCATCAACAGGATATGAGGATTCTAATTTCTCCATGTCCTTGTCAACACTTAATTTTTTAATTTTAAATAGCTAAATGCTATGGTTTGAATGTGTCACCCAAATTTCATATGTTGGAAACTTAATCTACATTTTTTTTTTTTGAGACAGCCTCAAGCTGTTGCTCTGGGTCAAGTGCTGTGGCATCATAGGTCACGACAATGTCAAACTCTTGGGCTCAACTGATTCTCCTGCCTCAGTTTTTCTTTTTTAGTAGAGACTGGGTTTCCCTTTTGCTCAGGCTGATCTCAGACTCAAGAGCTGAAGTTGTCCAGCCGCCTTGGCCTCCCAGAGTGCTAGGATTACAGGTGTGAGCCATTGGCTTTGGCCAATCTCCACTTTCTTATGTTGATTGGCAGGGTGGGGCCTTTGGGAGTTAATTAGGTTTAGGTCACCAGGGTAAGGCCCTCGTGATGGGACTGGTTTTTCTGTAAGAGACCTGAGCTGCCATGTACACACTTGCTTTGTCTTGTCATGTGATGGCGCCTACCATGTCATGATGTAGCAGGAAGGCCCTCACCAGTTGCCAGCATCATGTTCTTGGACTTCCTAACCCCTAGAACCATGAGCTAAATAAACTTTTCTTTATAATTTACCCAGTCTGTGGTATTCTGTTACATAGCAGTGGAAAAGTGGACCAATATTCCATCCTAGTAAGTGTGACGTTATCATGTGGTTTTGACTTACATTTTCTCCATGGCTTAATAATGTTGAACATTTTTCATGCGCTTATTGGCCATTTCTGCATCTTCTTTGGAGAAATATATTCACATCCTTTATCCATGCTTACATTAGTTATTTATCTTTTTATTGCATTATAATATTTATATATTTTATATACAAGGGCTTTATGAGGTATGATTTCCAAATATTTTCTCCCAGTCTGTGGGTTGTATTTTTACTATCTTGATCAGGCATCCTCAAACTATGGCCCGCAGGCCACATGCAGCCCACTGGGTGTTTTTGCCGCTGCTGCCTTTCCTGCTTAGTAGCTGGCTTGTCCTGGGGTCCGCAGTCCGGCCCTCCAACAGTCTGAGGGACAGTGAACTGGCTCCCTCTTTAAAAAGTTTGAGGACCCCTGATCTTGATGGTGTTCTTTGAAGGATGTTTTTAATTTTGCTGTCCAGTTCTTTTGTTGCTTCTGCTTTTGGCATCACCTTTTTGCATAAATTTTTGAAGGAGGAATTTGCTTGGCGAAACATCTTTCCTTTGGATGTTGTGTTTATAAGATTCAGTACAAGTCAATGCTTTTTTCTTTTTTTAATTTCAACCATTTATTTCTTGAGGATCTCAGGTGCAGCTTATGTTAAAGCAGTACTAATGAGTTGGTTTTTAGAAATATTTTTAAAGTTATTTTGATAACTTGATTACAAATGCTAGCTTAATTTCTTATCTATGTTTGTAAATTTAAGAATTTTTGATTAGCATTAAGCCTCTATGCTTAGAAGCTGGTGATTAATTTATTGAAGATTAAAGAATACTTCATTTAAACTATTGTCTTAAAAGTTAATGTTAAATTTTGAATGACAGTGGTTCATAATTGTGATTTTTAGAGATTTAAACTGTTTTTTTTTTTTTTTCATCCACAGAAAACTTTAAAAATTTATCAAATTGTGGTCTCAAGTCTTCCTGTTTCTTTTTTTCTGGATAGTTACAGAGCCTGGCTTCCTGACTAAAGTTGTACAAATTGATCCTAGCAGGTTCCATCTTTTAATGTCAGTACTGTAAATTGTTCTCACATTATTCCTGTTTTTCTGGCATTTTGTCTTGATAATTCTTATTTTGTGGATGAGAAGGGAGATCTTCAGCAAGATTCAAGAACTTAAAAATTAGCTTCCTTCACTTTGCTAATAAATAATAACTCTTCTAAGTGAAGTTAGTGATTATAAAAGCATGATAATGGAATCTGTTATCTATTTGGAAAAACAACTCTTTTTGCCATTTATGATAAGTATAAATAGCCTGCCATATATTTTAGAAAGAATTATCCTAGGCCCTAGAAAGGCTCTACGTTTCATAATTCAATTAAAGTTAGTAGAAGCTGGATCATTTGCTAGGAATGTCATAATATGCTGTGATACTTTCAAAGGTTCTGACATTCAGACAATAGGGTGAATTCTATTCCAAATAACTTTTTCCCCCCAGGAATAGGTATAGGAAGTATATTTGGTAGATCTGTCAAGTTTTTTGTGATTCTCACTATATTATTGAAAGTGCCAAAATAATATTAACATTTTAAGTTAAACAGTTATTCATCTTACCACTTTGGCATTACCACTGATTAGAAATGAAGACTAAGTTGAGCCTGTGGAATGAGTTTGATTGTCCAGAAAAGGGCTCTTACATTCTTCCTGTCAGTATTTTGTAACCTTTTATAAGGGCAGTGCTAACAAAGGAAAAAGTTGCTATTTCAGACTGTATATTTGGCATTCTTGCAAGTGTGCTTTCTGTGACTCAGTTCAGATATCTTAAGAAATTGGGACCTGCTTTTTGTGGTGCTGTTGCTT
Source organism: Otolemur garnettii (assembly GCF_000181295.1). Classification (NCBI taxonomy): domain Eukaryota; kingdom Metazoa; phylum Chordata; class Mammalia; order Primates; family Galagidae; genus Otolemur; species Otolemur garnettii. The sequence continues at coordinate 2,926,697 of NW_003852487.1, read as the reverse complement.
TTATGGTGTCTGATTTCTAATAAAGGCAAAAATGCCCAGAGTAGGGCCAGTTCTTGGCAAAAATTAGGTTCAGAAACTTCTGGAATGTCTACAATGTTATATAGACAATCCTAGGGAGTCCACTGGCTTTGGGAGAGTATATACAAATGGTATAAGAAAGGAATGTTCCATTTTCTGAGTACGTGTTCATAACATTTTGTAACTGTATATTGTCATTTAATGAGGTCAAAGAAGTTTCTTTACCGTGACTATGGAATGCTCATTTTTTTGTTCTGCTTTCCTTTAGTCTCCTATATGTCTGTGTCTTTCATTATCTCTAATTTCTTGTGTGTTAGGAGCAGCTTTACTTCCTTATATAATCAGCCTGGATTTCAGGGTCATTTCTAACTTGTGCATCAAAACTCTGAACTGTTTTGTCTAATTTGTCCCATCATGCATACCTCTAACCCAGTGCAAACTCCTTACCTTATCTGCTTTTGTATCCACATTGCCCAGCATTATTGGATAAATTACAAATTTGAAGATTGTACTGGTCAGAGTTTGGTTGTACACAGAATCTAATTCTCCTTTAAGCAGAATGAGATTTATTATGGGGAATTAAATGAATGTTTCTATGATTTCTTCAGGGTGCTTAAAAACATAACTCTAACATGAACTGCCAGGAGCAACTCCTGCGTCCACCCTGCAGAGCTGGACTGCCCAGGTAGCCATTGTTCTTGCTATTGTAGATGTTGCTGCTTAGCCCCTGGCCCCAGGACCATGCTTCCTCAGCTGCTGCTATAGGAGCAAGATAATATGTCACGTATACTTTCCCTCCACTTAATTCAGTTTCTTAACTCAGTTGTAGCATTCAAGTTCACATTTTGCATGATTCATGTTTATCTTGCTCTGACTGACAGAATTTAAGTCCAGTCTGGAACACTAACAGAAAAGAGAGCTAGAAAATGTGGTTTTTAGTTTTCTAGATTCTACAGTTTTAGGAGGCTGGAGTAGATTTGAGCGAGTTAATCTACAATATTCTCCACAAATTATAGTTTCCAGCTATAACTGGTTCATTAAAATTGTTTATAGTTCTTTACTTTTCCTTGATGGGTTCTTTTGTCCCATAAAGCAGCACTTTTTTTTTTTTTTTTTGCAGTTTTTGGCCGGGGCTGGGTTTGAACCAGCCACCTGCGGCATATGGGGTCAGCGCCATACTCCTTTAAGCCACAGGTGCTGCCCCTAAAGCAGCACTTTTGACTCTCCTCTGATCTCTTTTACTCTTAGTAGATGGTGTAGCTTAAGCCTGAAAGAGAAGCGGCAGCTTTTGGGTATGAACTCTACTGAATTAGTCTCCTGTCCTTCCTTCCTAGTCCTTTCAAATTACCATAAGTAGCTGTATGGAGTGTAGGATAAAGGAGTGTAGGATAGAGGAGGCAGAAGTTAGCAGTCTGTAGGTAGAGTAAGGGTGGGATTCAGGAGGTGAAGAGGGCAAGTGTGAAGAGGGACACAAAAATATTCTAGAGGCTCCAAAAAACAACCTCTCATGAACATGTGATACCTACCAATTGCTCTCTTTCTTGAAAATCTTCCTTTACTCAGAATCCAGGACACTTTACTCTCTTATCTCACTGATTGCAATTTGTTCTGTTTCCTTTATTGAATCTCTTTTCTTCCTAGCCTCAGACCTCAGTCCTGATTCTGTTCTTTTTTGTTTTGGGAAGTGTTCTACTCTGATTATCTGTATCTTCCATTTTCCCCAGAAGTCTACAGTCCAATAGTCTACATTTACTTCCTATTAGGTATCTTAAATAGGCTTCTCAAATCTATCTAAAACCACACTTTTTTTCCTCTTCCAAATGTCACCGAGTGTTCCCCATTTTAGTAAATAGCTTTATAATTTACTCAGCAACTCAGGCCCCAAATCTTGGAGTAATCCTTCATCTTTTCCTTCTTTTATTCTCATATTCAGTCCCATTAGCAAATTCTGTTTCTCTGCCTTCAGCGTATACCTTGAAACCGACTACTTGTAGCCAGCCTTATTGCTGCCATTCCAGTCTGCCCTCTCTTTTAACAAACCTCATAGATGGTGGCTTGACTTTTAACTACCATACCCACCAGCCAGAATGACATAAAGCCAGTCTTATCTTTCCATTGCTCATTTAGTAATATATTAATAAATCCTATTGCACTTGAGATACAATTTAAAATACTTACTGTGGGCCTATAATATTCTATGTGTATAGTCCTGGCTGTCTAACTTTACCTCTTAATAGTTATAATAATCTGAGCTGTTTCTACACTGCCTTCTAATTGTTTCCTATTTTAAACAACTGCTTTCTCAATTTGTTGGGATAGATACATGGTGGTACATATATAATGTTTTTTCTTTTTATTTCTTTTTTTTTTTAGACAGAGTCTCAAGCTCTTGCCCTGGCTAGAATGCTATGGTGTCACAGCTCACAGCAACCTCAAACTCTTGGGGCTTAAGTGATTCTCTTGCTTTAGCCTCTCAAGTAGCTGGGACTACAGGCACCTGCCACACAGCCCGCCTATTTTTTGGTTGTAGTTGTCATTGTTGTTTGGCGGGCCCAGGCTGGATTTGAACCTGGCAGTTCTGGTGTATGTGGCTAGCGCCCTAGCCACTGAGCTATAGGCACCGAGCCTTTTTTTTTTCTATTCCCTGCTAGAATATACGCTTGATAAAAGAAGGAACTTTATTTACTCCTGTTTTATCTTTTTTTTGCCTGGTACATGATAGGTGCTCAAATATTTGCCAAATGGAAGGGAGGAGGACAGTGAAATTATTCTTAATGGATTATTCCATTAAGAATGAATGAATTCTTTGTGGAGGAAGCAATTCATTAGAAAGAGCAGTGAAATGTTTGATTTACACTACAGGGAAAGGAAATACTAAGTATTGGGATACTAAGTAAGGAACTTTCAAATTAATAAGAGAAAAAAATGGAATAAATAGCACCCTGACCATACTAGTAGGAATTAGGAAAAGTGGAAACAGTATGGAATAACAAAGTAAGATGAAGAAATGGGAATGGGCTAGAGACTTTGGTTTACCAAGATGGAGCATTCCCATTACTCAAGCTCTACATTCTTATAACTTGAAATCCCTGAACTTAATACAACAAGAAGGTGAAAGAAGTCTGTGGATAATCTGGGGACCTCGGGACTTGAGAAATGACAAGGGAGTGAATTTCCTAGGTTTCCTTATTTCCTATTATGTCCAGTACAGGGTGCTATAGAAGTCTCCAACCTCAAACTGCCAGGAGGGACAAATTCCTGTCCCTCATAGTCAAAAGACAAGGGAAAGGTGATCTAACAGAGTTTTGTTGGTATTCACCCTGTTCCAGTTAAACACTAAGGGAACTGCCACTCTCCCCTCCCAGGGTTCCAAAGCTAACGGCATGTTCTAGTTCCCCTCCCAGAGGTTGGCGTCACACCCAAGTAGAGAGCTTTCATTTCCTGTCTGGAAGAAGCAGATGGCACTTCACTTTCCCTACCAGGCATTGACAGTGCCTAGTGGGGAGCTGATCTTTTACCCTCTGCCTGGGAGGAAAAACAGGCCATGCTCCAAGTTTTCTGAGAGGGTAGTGTCAGTAAGGTGCACCTTTGAGCCAAGTTTTCCTATCCCCAACCAGCCCCAGTGAGGTGGTGTAAGCAGCAGGTAATTACCACTACACTTGACCCCTCTCATGCCTATGTCTTCTAGTGGGGAGGGGAGGCTTCACATCCACTAGCATCAAAAAGATGGAATGAAGTATGGAGAGAGGCAGGGCTAGTTAGCACTTTACTCCCCTTTTCCTCTCCAGTGGTATAAAAAGGGTCTGTTGGGGGTGCTAAACTTCCACTTCTATTATGCAGGAACAAAATGGTGTGACTTAGGTTCTTCCTCCCTGGTGATAGCTTAGCCCAAGGGAGAGATGATTTTTCAAAGTGGCAACAGAAATGGCTAATTGAAAGCTCACTTGGCTAGGAAGGTGTCAATGAGCTAAACTTCTTTCCTATCTGTCTGCAGCAAGGCAGCATGAGTTGGCACCTCGCTTTTGTCAGGGTGATGATAGGGAACGGAGGAGGGCCTAGCGAGTAGCTGAATATGCATATCCACTTGTCCCTGGTATTATACCTTTAAGTAGGGGACCTATCTCTAAAAAAGACTAAAATAGGATTCAAGGTCTCTTAATACCAAAAATATATAGGATACACTTAAACAATCACTTATACCAAGAACCAGGAAAATCACTTGTAAATGAGAAAGGATGATCAACAGGTCCTAATACAGACTTATTGGACAAGGGTTTGAAAGCTGCCATGATAAAAATGTTTAAGCAGGCTATTATACATTCTTTAAACAAAAAATTAGAAATTCTCAGGCAAGGAATAGAATCTTTAAAATACAAAAAACCCCCCCCAAAACAAAAAGGAATTATAGGACTGAAAAATAAAGTTAAAAAATTGCTGAATGGGCTCAGTAAGAGTACAGAGGACAGAATCTGTGGACTTGAAGTCAGTTAGAATCTGTCCTGTGTGAACAACAGAGAAAACAGACTAACGGTCTCACAGACCTCTGGGATGATAAGAGATAATATTTCTGTCATTGTACTTTCAGAAGGAATGAATAGGGTGGTATGAAAAAAGTATCTGAAGAAACAATCTGACAACTTCCCAAACTTAGTAAAAAACATAAAACTATAGATCTAAGAAGCTGAGTGAATCCCAAACAGGACAAACCAAAAGAAATCCATGCCAAGACATCTCATGATTAAGTTTCTAAAGCTCAAGATAAAGGAATTATTGAAAGTAGCCATAATTAAATAATGCATTACTTATAGGGGAAAGCAAATTTGTATCTGAGGAACTTTCATTTGGAACAATGGAGACCAGAAGGAAGTGGCACATTTTTCAAGTAGTAAAAGAAAACTATTAAGTACATATTCAGTATGCAACAAAAATATCTTTCAGGAGTGAAAGGAAAAGAAAATCTTGGAAGAAGAAAAATGAGGGAATTTTTGCTAGCAAACATGTTCTTAAAGATTGGGTAAAAGAAGTTCTTTGAATCTAAAGGAAAAGATAACAAAAGGTCAGCTTTCAATTTCAGAAAGGAACACTAGAATGAGTAAATATATTGGGTAAATATACTAAATTGTCCTCATGAGTTTCCTTTTTTTTTTGAGACAGAGTCTCAAGATGTCATCCTGGGTAGAGTGCCATGGTGTCTTAGCTCACAGGAACTCTTAGGCTCAAATGATCCTCTTGCCTCAGTTTTTCTATTTTTTAGCAGAGATGGGGGTCTCACTTTTTGCTCAGACTGGTCTTGAACCCTTGAGCTCAAGCTGTACACCTGCCTTGGCCTCCCAGAGTGCTAGGATTACAGGTGTGAGCCACAGCACCTGGCTCCCTCATGAGTTTCTTAAATTATATTTGGTTGAAACAAAAATTACAACAATTTGTGCTAAATGTCTGTAGAGTATCGCGAACCAGTGTGAAAGAGAATGAACCAGAGTGGGAGTGGTGAGGAATGAGAGAAAAGATACCAGAGACAAGGATGGGATAGGGAGGCCTGGAGCAGTCACAACTGCAGGTAGCACCAAAATACAAAGTCAGTTTTATAGTATCTCAGCAGGGTTGCTTATGAGGAAGTAGCATAGACAACATATTTTTGGTCTTACAGTATGATTAGAAAATGTAAATAACTTTTTCAAGAACAATTCATTTTGTTAATGGTTTCTACTGTATAACATTGTTAACATATGTTAATGGTAAGAAATAAGGGAAAGGTCGCATAGTTTTCTGCATAGTTTCTAAAGATTAGGTAAAGAAAGAGATACGTGACTTCTGACAAAACATCTAAGAAGGAGAAAAACTTTTTTTTTTTGGGAGACAGTTTTATTATGTTGCCCTTGGTAGAGTGCTGTGGCATCACAGTTCACAGCAACCTCAGACTTTTGTGATTCTCTTGCCTCAGCCTCCCAAGTAGCTGGGACTTCAGGTGGAAAAACATGTTGTTTTAAGACAGTGGTTCTCAACCTTCCTAATGCTATGACCCTTAAATACAGTTCCTCATGTTGTGGTGGCCCCCAACTATAAAATTATTTTCGTTGCTACTTCATAACTGTAATTTTGCTATTGTTATGTAAATATCTGATATGCAAGATGTGTTTTCATTGTTACAAAGGGGTCACCACCCACAGGTTGAGAACCGCTGTTTTAAGAGGAGGGAAGACATGTTGACTCAGCAAGAGGAAAGCAGCTGGAGGTCATTCCCTGAATGTCTCCCAGGCTGTGGGGGACCTGCCACCTCACTGCCTGCTCTCCACAGTAGAGGAAATATTTAAGATAATTGAGGGGAGTAAAGGGAAGTAAATGGAAGTATGTTTTCTGTACTTCTCTAGTAGTAATAATGTTGATATCAGGAGAGTTTCTAAGTTATGTTTGTATATTATCCTAGGAGCAGCCAGTAAGAAAATCATACAAAGTGAGTGATATACTCAAACACTAAGAATAAATTAAGGGGGAATTATCAAAAGTTTACATAACCACAGGAAGGTAAGAAAGGAGAAACAGGAAACAACTAAATGACAGGTTCAGGCCTATTAATAATTGCCATAAATGTAGATGGTCTGGAAGCACCACTTGAAAGGACAGAGATCAGCAGAGTGTATTAAAAAATATTCAAAATCATGATGTTTTTAAGAGATTTACTTTACTACAATGACACAGGTAGGTTGAAAATTAAGATGGAAAAAGATATACCATACAGACATTAATTTGAAAAAAAGATGTGCCCATGTTAATACCAGAATAGGTAAATTTCTAAGCAAAGAAAATTATGAAAGACATTACATAATGACAAAAGCATCAATGCATTAGGAAGACATAATGATCTTAGATGTATAAGTACCGAAAAGAGATTCAAAATATATGAAGCAAAAACTAATAGAGCTAAAAGAGGAATAAATTTAATAAATTAGATATTCTATACATATATAAATTTAAGGTTAAAATCGCAGCCTTTAACACCCTGCTCTCAACCATTGTTACAACTACAGGAAATCAAGAATATGGGAGAACTTCACACCATCAACTAACAGAATCTAATTTATTACAGATGCTCTCCACAACACTTGGCTAATTTTTCTATTTTTTTTTTTTTTTTAGTAGAGACATGGGGGTCTTACTCTTGCTCAGGGTGGACTCTAACTCCTGAGCTTGAGCAAATCCACCCACCTTGGCCTTCCACGGTGCTAGCATTATAGCACTGTAATACATGGCACACAGCCTAAAAATTTTTAAGAGGGTTAAAATCCTATAGAATATACTCAGTGACAACAATGGAATCAAACTTAAAAATAACAGCAGGAAAATCTATAAATCTTTAAATGCACATTTATAAATGATCTCAAAACTTTAAACATATAAAAAATGAATGAAAAATTGAATGAAAAATACAGTATATCAAATAGAGGGATATAGCTTTAAAACAGTGCTGAGAGGAGGGGAATTTATAGCACTAAGTCCTTGTATTTGAAAAGAAGAAATGAAGAGCAAGATAAACCGAAAGTTAACAGAAGGACAAGCAGAAGTCAATGAAATTGGAAATAGGAAAGAGGAAAAAAATCATAAAAAGTTGTTTCATTGAAAAGATCAGTAAAAAATTGGTAACCTTCGGGCAGTGCCTGTGGCTTAGAGGAGTAGGGTGCTGGACCCATATGCCAGAGGTGGCAGGTTCAAACCCAGCCCCAACCAGAAAACTGCAAAAGAAAAAAGTTAGCAACCTAGCAAGGCTAACAAAGATAAAAATGACCCAAATTACAATGACCAATAATGAAATAGAGGATACCCCTACAGACAAAGCAGCTATTAAATGAAATAAGAGAATGCTGCTTTGCACTCATAAATTTGATAAAGGGAGTATCTTTAATTAGTTTTTAGTTTTCTTGAAAACTAAAAGAGAAAAACTACACTAAAATCTACCAAAACTCAACCAAGGTTAAATAGACAACCTGAATACAGGCATACCTCAGAGATAGTGTGGATTTAATTTCAGACCATCACAATAAAGTAAGTTGCACAAAGTTTTTGGCTTTCCAGTGCATATAACATTTGTACTGTTTGTACACTATTAAGTGTGTAATAGCATTGTGTGAAAAAAGTACTATAATTTATTACTAAAAATGAGACACATCACATGCTTTTCAAAAATGACACTTATAGACTTGCTCTACACAATGTTTCCACAAATCTTCAATCTATAAAAAGCATAGTCTCTGTGAAACACAGTACACCAGGGTATGCCTATAGTGCCATTAAAGAAATATAATTCTTTAAATGTTCTTGAAAAGTAAGCCTCAGGATCTAGATGCTTTCACTGGAGAATTTACCAACATTTAAAATATTAACACCAATTTTATTCATTTTCTTCTGGAATATAGAAGAGGAGGAGAAACTTATGAACTAATTTTATAAGTCTAATATTATTACCCTGACTGCAAAATCAGACAAAAACAGCAGAAAAGTCTTTATAGTCCAGTATCTCTCATGGATTTAAAAACAATGATCTTCAACAAAATATTAGCAAATCAAATCCAGTAATGTAGGGTGTCCATAAAGTTCTATTTTAAATTGCTCATCAACTTTATGGATACCCTGTATAGAAAAAAATGCTTAACTAAGTAAAATTTATTCCAGCCAAGCATGCTGGTTCAACATTTGAAAATCAGTGTAATTTACCATATCAGCAGGCTAAAGAAGAAAAATATCTATTGACCCCCATAAAGCATTTGACAAAATCCAACATTTATTCATCATTAAAAACTCAGAAAACTAGAAGTGAAGAACTTTCTTAACTTTAGAGCATCTATCAAAACCCATGTCTAGCTAAGACCCTACTTAATAGTGAAAGATGGAATGTCTGTCTTCTCAGCTTTAGCACAAAATAGTACCGGAAGTTCTAGCCACTGCAGTAAAGCAAGAAAAAGAAGTAAAAAACACACAGATGAAAAAGAAAACTGTCCCTATTTATAGATTACATATTCATAAAAATAAATCCTAAGGAATCTAGGAAAAGCTCTGAACTAATAAGTGAACTCAACATGGTTTCTTATATAAGATTACACAAAAATCATATTCCTGTATCTTAACAAGTATCTGGATATTGAAATTATAAATAATACCATTTACAAATGTTTCACAAGAACATGATACAGGTATAACGATCAACACATATAGGAACTCTGTGATGAAATTATAATATTCTGATCTGACAAATCAGAGGACCTAAATGTTGCCATATGCCATCTTCACCTATTGGAAGATTGAGTAGATATAGCTTTTATATGATTTCTATAAAAATCTTGGGATAGATATAGGCAAAATATTCAAAAATTGGTATGGATAGGCATGGGCCCCAGAATAGCTAAAAAATCAGCCAATCAATCACTAATCTTGAAAAACAAAGTGGTTGCAATCTAAAAGGCCTTCCCTTTAGTTTCAGATCATTGCAATAGAATAGAGGACCAAAAAACACACTTATAAAATATGACAAGCTACTTTCTGACAAAGGTACGAAAGCAATGACAGCTTTTTTAACAAATGGCACTGGAGCAGTTGGACATCCAAATGTAAAACAATGAGCCTTGATATAAACTTTATACAGTATTAACTCAAGATCCATGACTAGGAAGTGAGTTCTTAGTCTTGATACCAAAAGCATAAAAGAAATTAATTGGACTCCGTTAAATTTAAAACCTTTTTCTCCATGAATGACTATATTAAGAGAATGAAAAGATAAGCTATAGGGTGGTAGAAAATATTTGCAGCTAATATATCTGCCAAAAGACTAATACCTAGAATATGTAAGGAACTCTCAAAATTCAATAGTTAAGAAATAATCTAGTTAAGAAAATTGTGAAAAGACATTAACAGATGTTTCACTGAAGGGGTCATTAAAGTGGCAAATAAGCACAGATAAAGATGTTCAGCATCACTAGTCATTAGGGAGAAAGAAATTAAACAATAGTGAGAAACCATTGCTAAATAGCTTTAAAAAAAAAAAAACAACATTAAATGCTGGTAAGAATGCAGAGAAGCATCTCTTGTACATTGCTAGTGGGAATGTAAAATGGTATAGCCACTCTAGAAAACAGTTTGGTAATTTCTTCTAAAACTAAAAATGAGACATATATAATTCAGCAGTTGTACTCCTGGATGAAAATATAATCATATAAAACCTGTACACAAATGTTTAGAGGCTTTATTTGTAATACTCCCAAACGAGAAACAGCCCAGATATCCTGCAATAGATAATTATGCAAACTGTACTACACTATATCATGATTGTTCATCTTTATTTTGAGAAATATTGGTTCACATAAGTGGATGAATTTCCACCTTGAGTGATTAAAAAGCCTATTCCAAAAGATCACATACATAATGAACGATACCATTTATATAATTGTAAAATGATAGAATTCTAGAAATGGGTTAACTTCCAGTGGTTAAAGAGCAGATGAAGATGTTAAAGCTGTGGGTGTGCCTAATAAAAGGTCAATAGGAGCGATCCTTGTGGTAATGGAAATATTCTGTATCTTGACTATATCAACATCAATATCCTCTATGTGGTATTGCATGAGCAATTCAAGATATTGTCATTGTTGGGGAACTTGGTCACGGGTGAATGAGATCTATTTGTAGTATTTAAAACTACATGTGAATCTGTAATACTTATTTAATAATAAAAGTTTAATTAAAAAATGGGAATGGACTGAATTTTATAGTAGATTAGAAAATGCCTTAAAAATATAGCTGATCACAATTAACACTTCAAACATTTGTTAAAAGGAAGATGAAAATAGAGATGGATAAAAAGATACCATGTAAATAAACACAGGAAGAAAACAGAATGGCAGTAATGATATCAGATCAGTCGGGACATCTAGTTGAAAGCACTAAACATTATTATAGGGAACGTTTTTGATAAAAATGGTACTATTTATGATATGTAGACACTGAGTAACATAGTTGCTAAACAAACTGGAAGTGTGTTAATTTTCATAAATTTATTTTTAATTTTCGTAAATTTAGATCAAACCAATGAAAGGAATGGTTCCAGTGAAAGCCTATGGGCAGAATGAAAACCACATACATGGAAAAATCTATAGAATTTAATGTTCTCAGGATTGAAGAACAAAGCAAAAAGTGGGAAAAACCCAACTCCCCACATAATCCGGTTTTTAAAATATTTTAAAAATTGTGGTTAAATACACATCTTAATTTTCTATCCTTACCATTTATAAGTGTACAATTCAGTAGTAAGTATATTCACATTATTGTGCAACCAATCTCCAGAACTCTATCTTATAAAACTGAAGTGCTATACCCAGTTTAGGATTCAATTTTTTTTTGTCTTTTAAGTTGTATAATGTGAAGAACATTTGCTTTACTTTGCTTAAGTAATGGCAGTTATTAACTTTTAAAACCAGTAAAATTTTGTAATTTCAAGATGTGCTTATGTTGATAAAGAAGTTTAAAAGAGGAATTGTAGAAAGTTTATTTCCAAGCTGAATAAAAATTTAATAGTTGGTTTTATCATAAATAGAAAAGCCCCCCAAATTTGCCATGTTCATCAAAACTACGTTATCTTAGAATAGATATTCTCATATGTTGCAGGACTAAATACAGGGTGGACATAAAGTTCATGTGCAATTTTACTATGTTAAACTATTTTATATTGTACACGAACTTTATGTCCACCCTATATTAATGGCATGCTGAAGGCATATTTCAGTCAGATGATCCTGGGCCCTGTCTGGTGTACAGTTTTAACTTGGCACATTGTATTGCGGAAGCTTATTTGGTGGTGAGTTCGGTGAGTGAACAGAAAAATTCAACAGTCCTACATTCAGAAAATAACAAGTGGTGAGAGTTTATAATTATAACATTTCTCCCAAGTCATGTTCCTGTACAGTAATAACAAAAGATGGTTTATTCCAAGGTCTACATAAGCACAAATTAAAGTGACTCCACAGGGTAGTGGTTTGGAGGACTTCTGTATGTAAACATTTGGAGTAGTATGCATCTAATTATGACCATTGTGCTTCATTATAGATTTTAAAATATATTGCAAGAAATTAAGTGCTTATTGAAGGCTTGAAGTGATGCTGTGGAACATTGTGGCTCCAGAGTGTAGTTTGATTACTACTGTAGTACACAGAAAGAAACTGCGTTTGGGGTTTGGAAGATTTTATTTTCAGCTATATTGATTCTATAAGGAAAATGCTTATGTTGGTATAATCCAGGGGTCCTCAAACTTTTTAAACAGGGGGCTAGTTCACTGTCCCTCAGATCATTGGAAGGATGGACTGTGGGCCCTGGGATGAGTTGGCTGTTAAGCAGGACAGGCAGAGGTGGCAAAAATACCTGGTGGGCCGGATAAATGTCCTAGGCGGGCTGTAGTTTGAGGACGCCTGGTATAATCTATACCCTGATTTCTCTAAATATCTTCAAAAGAATGCATTGAAAAAAGATACTGGGGACATTACATTGTTAAAAAACAAATGAGATTAAAAAGAGACTGAGATAATCTTTTTATTTAAATATGTTGTATAAACATTCTGAAGTAGCTGTCATTTTTTGAGAAATTTTCTTGAAAAAGACCCATAAAATCCTAAATATTTGATGATATGAACACATTAAATATGTTACTCATACATTTGTGGTGCAATTTTGTTTAAATGGCAAGTGCCAGTCTATTGTACTATTCTATCTAAGTGAGTACATGAGTTTTTGCTTTTCCGTAATATTTTTTGATTTGAAGATAGAAGTATGTTAACTTCACTTATCAGGACCTTTAACATGAGGAATGCATAACCTAGATCCCTTGCATGCCTGGTTTATAGTAGAGTTTGTGCTGCTGTGAGACTAAAGCTGCCACTGATCTATGTCTTTCCTTTTCACTTTCCTGTTTCAGTGCTTCTCTGGAGTATTCTTTCTTTGTAGTAAATGGTCTTGTACCATGAAATCTGAGATTTTTCATGTTAAATAACTTCTGATATTTTCAATCTGTTTAGGGTACACATCACCTTGGCTAGATTACACAACTTTGGCTGCTATGGCATCAAAGGACAACCAGTCTCTGTTGAGATTGTACTGCTATCACTCACTATAGTTACCCAATTCTTGTTTTTTCTTTTAAGCATAATATATATAATAATTCTTCTAGAATTTAAACTAACACTCCTAAACTCTCCTGCCATCTAAATGGGCCCTTCTCTTGGCCAAGGGAACTCTAGAGAAACACAAAAACTGAGTTCCTGGCTATGACTAGACAAGAGGTCAGGACATACCTCATTATATGCCCTCTTTCTTTGTCAGTTTAGACACATTGTTAGAGTATTAATGTTAGAGATTCTGAGACTGAAGAAATAGACTCTGTGGCAGTAAAATGCCAAATTATAAACAACACCTAAGACCATGAACAGCAAGGATTAAGTCACACCTGCAGCCCATCAGTATTGCTAAACAAGTTTTTTTTTTGACACAAATACATTGTGTCTTAATATCCAACTTAACTCTAGCAAGGCATCATCTAACAGACCCCCCCACCCCCCCCTTACCTTAAGCATTCCTTTCTACTGACTCTGAGCTTTTAGACAAAGGTTAATTCTTTCAACAAATTGCCAGCTGAAGACTTACAAACTCCTGTTTCTAGATGTCTCATCTTTTCAGACCAAACCAATGTATACCTCTGTGCATTTTTTAATTTTTAAAAGTTTGTTTTTTTAAAGAGGCAAGGTTTCTCTTGCCTAGGCTAGAGTGTAGTGGTATGATCATAGTTCATTGCAGCCTCAGCCTCCCAAGTAGCTTGGATTATAGGCATATGCAACCAAGCCTGGCTAATTAAAAAACAAAACAAACCAAAACACCTTTTTTTTTTTTTTTTTTTTTTAAATAGACAGTCTTGCTATGTTTCCCAGACTAATCTTGAACCTTCTGGCCTCAAGTGATTCTCTCACCTCAGCTTCCCCTAGTGCTGGGATAATAGGCATGAGCCTCTATATCTGACTATTCTCCCATGTATTGATTTATGATTCTTATCTGCAATTTCTGTATCCCTGAAGTGTATAAAACCAAACTGTAACCCAACTTTGGGTATACTTTCTCAGAACCTCTTGAGACTGTTTTTCTGGGCCATGGTCACTCATGTAGGTTCAGAATAAACCTCTTTAGAATATTTTAGAGTTTGGTTTTTCCATTAAGAATAATTCCTTCTGGCATTTTTATTTCTAAACTGTGGGTCTAATTTTTAAGATTTAGAGTTGAAATTTTCTAAACTGTAACATTTTTGCATAAAATCTTTCAGGAGGTACCTGTTTTCAGAATAACATTCCCTCTCATGGATGCAAGACTGCTGCTCACAATAAAGCTGTTTGTATTTCACACATGGGAACCAGGGAAGAGAGTGAGTCCTGATAGCTCTGGAGATAGGAGGAATTGTTAGGGATTTCCAGTCCACTGAGAGGTCTCATATGGGCTAGTGGAGCTCCAGTGAGTCTTTATGTGAGGTTGTTGATTTGACTTTTGTCTTCTTCCTACCTAAGCTCTGCCTTATTGTCTCCTTCCTGCCAGCACCACAGATGTATTTCTGTGGTCTTCATATATTAAATTCCTTGACGTTTCCAAATGTGCTATGCTTTTTGGTATCTTTGTATAATAATTAGAAGTAACATTTATTAAGCTCTTATGCCAGAGACTTTACATGTGTCATCTTATTTAATCCTTATAGCAAGAACATGAAGGTAAGTGCCATTATTGCCCTCATTACATACAAATTAGGGAGTAAGGGCATACAGATGTTGAGTAATTTGTCCCAGACATAGCTATAAAGTGGTGGAGCTAGGATTTGAACTCAACTTGTGATAATTGGGTTTAATGAGCTTTTGAAATTCTAGGTTCACTAGAATTTTTAAAGTTACTATTTTTAAAATTTGCAAAAGTCTTCCTAACTCTCTAGTAATGGACCAAGGTCTTCTTTGAGAGGCTCACTTAAGTAGGCCTTTTGGTTATGTGAACATATGCAAGACCTTATTCTGAAGGTGGAGCCAAACTTCTGCATGTAAAATTTGAGACCCTTCAACCCCCACCATTGGGAGGAGTTGTATTTCTAGATTATTTGCTGTTAAGTGGAAAAAAAAATTCTGATCTCTTTGTAGGTCTTTAGGGATGCCATCTGGATTGCTGGAAGGTAAATCTTAGGGGTCTGGTAAAAGACTAGCCTTGCCATGATCAGATGGAATGTAGAATCTGAGCAATTTAGTGTCCATGGCAGTAGTCCTGTCTCTCAATAGGAGTAGAATTAAAAGCACACGTCATCTCAGGACAGCAGTATTATGAAGTAAGAGACTATTTTAAGAAACAGTGAATACTGGAAAAGAACAAGTAAGCAGTACCAAGTATGGCTAGTTATATCTTTACTTCAAATTAGGTATGGCAAAAATATTAAAGGAGAATTGATAGAAGACAGAACACATATGAAATTTAGTAATGAAGCTGAAAGAATTCTTTATCCTCTTCTTTTACTTCAGAAATTGGAAAGAGTTTCAGTTCATGCACTAAAGTCTGCAGTTACATTCTTGGTGAAAGTGTATCTTCTCATTTCTATTTGTTACCCATCTGTTTCCTCTTCTCATCTTGTCCCCTTCATCGGGATGTTAGCCTACTAAGTAAAGTTGTAATTGTCCTCAGAGATCCTGCTTGGATGTCACTTCCAAGAATTCTCCAATTGCTCAAACCAGAAATGATTTTATATTCTTACAACAATTTTGTGTTGACAACACTTGCTATGAATGTTGTGATATTGAATCATATATGGAATAGTATCTTTATAAAGAGCCCAATTTTGCATTAATAGTGTTTATATTGAGTATACAATATATGAGTTCTGACAATGAAGTTCGTGAACCCAATCCTAGAAAAAGTGCTACATACCTCATTGCTGCATATCACTCCAGTCACCAGATGGCTAAGGGGAATACTTTGAAGGTGACCATAGTGATATTCAACAATAAGGTATGTAGCACTCTTTCTATGCTGAGTTCACAAACTTCATTGGCAGACCTTACAGATGATATCTCTGATGGCCATTCCAGAAAAAGAGTTCCAAAATTGCTTTGAAGGGTGGACTAGGCACTGGTGTTATTGCATAGCTTCCCAAAATGACCATACTGATACTCAGTGATGAGGTATGCAGCACTTTTTCTAGGATGAATTGCGACCTTAATTGTTCAACATCATATATAGTGAGATTTAGATTTTTGGAGACAATCTGAGGAGTAAATACTGAGGTACTGATATTATGAGATGGCAGAATATTCCTGACAGACAGGCTTATAGAAAGGGTTAGAAACCAAAAAGGCTGGAGGAGAATGGGAAGATACTGGCTACCACTTGGGGACTTGTTGACTTCCTAAAGCCACTGCTCTTACTCTGTTGCTCCCAAAGCTCCTGGTGAAGCAGGAGCAAGATAACTCTTCTTTTACCTACTTCCTGATTGCTGTAGTCAAAGCAGTACTCTAGCCATTGGGCCTAAATGCTCTGTCCAAGGTGGTTTTCTGTCTGGAGGACCTAGATATTTACAACGTAGTTTCATTTCTGCCAAATTCTTTAGGGCCAGAGGCTAATCCACTAGAACAGCATTAACCTGTATCTTGAATTTTAATTTTGCTCTGAATTTAGTTTGTATTCCTAAGTGGCTTTACAAGTTTTTTCTCCTCATGCCCTCAGAGGTAGTTGCGTGCTTCTGAACCTCTTGGGCACCATTTTAGAAAATTAAGAATTCAGTTCACTGAATGGTATCCCATTGGTGTGAAAATAGTTAATTCAAGTTTCTTAAGTATTTTATTAATTCCCAGGGAAGAATTTATGCATTGGAGTGTGTCTTAGTATCTAGCCAGTTACATACATGCTACAATTTTCTTTTCTTTTTGGATAGTGGGCCCCTGAAAACAAATGATGGTTCAACTTAAATATAAGACCCCTGCTTCATAAATACTTAAATATGTATAATGTTTAAATGAAACAGGGATAGTATACCAAAGATGAAGTGGGTTCAAATCCTAGCTCAGCCCTGTATTTCTGGGAGACAATTGGTGTGTTATCCTTTATAAAATTTCCCCACATCTATGCTGGACTGAGTGACTTATTCCTATAATCCTAGCACTCTGGAAGGCTGAGGTGGGAAGATCTCTTGAGCACATGAGTTTGAGACTAGCCTGAGTAAAAGAGTGAGACCCCATCTCTACTAAAAATAGAAAAATTAGCCATGTGTTCTGACAGCTGCCTGTAGTTCCCACTATGTGGGAGGCTGAAGCAAGAGGATCACTTGAATCAAGAGTTTGAGGTTGCTGTGAGCTAGGTTGATGCCATGACCCTCTAGCCTAGGCAACAGAATGAGATTCTATCTCAAATAAAATTTTTTTTTTGTTCATGTCTAAAGCAGGAATCATGTTTACATCATAGCATAACTAAGGTGTGCTGCTGCCTAGTTTAGTTCTTGGCTTCATTGCTTGATAACTTTCTGATCTTAAGGAATTAATCTCTCTGATTCAACTTTTTCTACCTGTTAACTGGAATAATACTAATACTCAAGTCAAAGTTGTTATGAAGGCAAGTGCTCAAGAAATGTGAGCTGTTAACTTTTAAAAAAACACTCACAGTAAAGAGTTTTTGAGCTGACCAAATGAAATTAATAATAAAAGATGCCAAGCACCATGTGTGGAGCACAGTGGTCAACAGTGAATAGAGGCTAGCTTTTGCTGTTATGTAAAGTTTTCTGTAGAAGTTCCAGTTTTAAGGTGAAGATGTAAAAAGCCACCCACAATATGAAATATTTTGATACTCTATACCTTGTTTCTTATGCTTTTGGCTCTGTCCTGTCTCTGAAATATGTACACCACATATTTTTATAGGTGTTTTTTGAGTTTATTTGGCTGGCCTATGCTGCTTTCTTTTCTTTACCCCCTAGGCAACAGTGTCTTTAAACGAACTTTAGTTTTAGTTTTGTCACTTTCTTCATTTCCCTTCTGTGTCCTTCCCCTCTATTTTTGCTGTCTTTTTCCTTAGTCCTCCCTTGCCTTCAGCTGCCCTGTGGTTGGAATAATAATAATTAATAAAAGAAATCCTGTATGTAGATAGATAACTTTGGCTTTATGAGGGCTATGGTTTTGTGATTACAGCAGGGTCTTATTCTTGTTAGACTATGGTTCATTATTGCTTAAGGGGAAAGTCATTCTTGGAGTTCAAGAATGACACTTTAAGAATGACTCATCTAAGGAAAAGGCTAAGTTCTCAGACTGGGAAGTAGGATGGGGTTGGGGAGGGAGAGTGGTGAGAAGCACTCTGGGTTACTTTGGATTGAAACTCTGACTCTCTGACTCTTGGACCTGAGTATGACTGACCAGAGTATCCATGAGAAACCAGCTTTATGGAGGCAGAGGGCTAAGAATATTTATTTGCTTTTCTCTAGTTAATTTGCCTTTTGTGAGATGATTTTTCAGTAAACCCTCAGAAGGCAGTTTTTAGCAGAAGGCAGTTTTTTAGCAGAGGCAATTTTTATTTTAGGAAAATAATTGTGGCTATGGGAGGAGGTTGGGTCAGGAGAACAGAAGAGGCACAAGACAGTTGCAGAAGTTCAGGAATGCAGTTTGGGTGGTGGTTCAGATGGAGTGCTGGGGATGATTGTGCAGACACTAGTAGGTGAAGGTGTTAGGAAATGGGCTTGCGTATGGAGCACAGGGAGCTAAATGAGGCATCTGGTCAGATGATATGTGTCTGGTAGTGAAGCTTTGTCAAAGTTACCCAGCTAGAAAGTGGCAAAGCTGGAATGAACCTGATAGGGCTCTGGTCAGAAGTCAGTGAGGGAATGTCACAATGTGTGGCCCCTATATGTTGGGCATTGTTGTCCTGTAGATAAAGAAACGAATGGAGGATGAAGTTTGACTGATGACTTCATACATCTCACATTTATGCCAGATTTTTATGTAGTACAATGATGAAAGTTCATATTGTTGGTGATATGTGGGTAAGGATGGCACAATAATAGTAAGTTTGGCTTAGGAGAGATAAACTATTTTGAGTCACTCAGTATGCATATAATGGATCAAAGGAAGAGAAACACCCAGCCTACCAAAAACATAAGATGAATATGCTGTGTAGGGAAAGGTCATTTAACACTGCAGAAAAACAAGAGTTAAACAAAAAGTCTGACAGTGCTGCAAGCATTGCCCATCACAGGGGATATGCTACGGGAGGCAAATCCCCATGGTGGAAGCAGACAAAACATCATGCGATGAATTTCTGAAACCAGTAAATAACTTCCTTTGTTATGATTCCAAATCTACCCCGTGCTTGTCTAATTGTTATTACTTCTCCAGTGTAGTTTATCTAGTGGGACAAATTACATTGACCATAAGACTTCTATATTCAGATTTCATAGCAGTTATTAACTTTCTTGTAAATTACTAATAACATTGATAATATGTGTTTATTTTATGTACTTGATTGCTTTAACTTTGGCCTGAGGCATTTTCTCTGAGTCTAATCAGCTGTAGGACCATGATGAGGTCTTTAGGTCATAGTTAGGGATCTTATCCTGGAACACTAATCTGAGATTTGGTAGTACCCAGGTAACTTTTTCCTAGTGATGTCTCAGTTTTTTCTTTTATAGTCATGAAATATCATTAATGTTACTGTTTTCTTTTTTTATTTCAGGTTAATGTGAAGGGTACAAACAAGTAGGACAGAGTATTTGAATTTGTTAGGTAGAATCCCTTTTGTAGTTGTGTCCTGCACCAAAAAGTTGTGCCATACATCCTCACATTGTGCCTATTAAGTGGAAGTACCACAAGCCCCCCTTTCATTCTCTCCCCCCTCCTTCCCTTATCCCCCCTCCCAACTTGAAATGAGTTTTTCTCCTATGGGGCTGTGAATTAGATCATCTACTGGCTTCATATTAGTAGTTAGTACTTTGGATAGAGAAGAATGAGTTTCACCTTTATCAAGGTTAATACAAAAGATGTAAAATCTTTTTAATGGCTGAATAGTATTCCATGGTATACATATACCACAGTTTGTTAACCTATTTCTGTGATGATGGACATTTAGGTTGTTTCTATATCTTGGCGACTGTAAATTGAGCTGTGATAAAGAATCTAGTGCAAACGTCTTTAGGATAAAATGATTTTTTTTCTTCTAGGTGGATGCCCAATAGTGGGATTGTGGGGTCAAATGGGAGATCTAATTTGAATTCTTTGAGGAACTTCCATACTTCTTTCCAAAGCAGCTGTATTAGTTTATAGTCTCACCAACAGTGTAAAAGTGTTCCCCTTTCTCAAGATCTCTGCCAGCATCTGCAACTTTGGGACTTTGGGTTGTGGGCTAATCTTACTGGGTTTAGGTGATGTATCAGGGTGGTTTTGATTTGCATTTCTCTGATGACTAGGGATGGTGAGCATTTTTTCATGCTTGTTAGCCATTTGTGTGTCTGCCTCAGAGAAGGTTCTGTTCATGTCTCTTGCCCAGTGATAGATAGGATTGTTTGCTCTTTTTTTTTGTTGATTTCTCTATAGATCCTAGTTATCAAACCTTAGTCAGTTTTGTAACATGCAAGTATCTTTTCCCATTTTGAAGGATGTCTATTTGCTTGATTGTTATGTCCCTATCTGTGTAGAGCTTTTTAGTTTAAGTCCCATTTGTTTTTTATTGTTGCAATTGTCATAGAAGTCTTCTTCATCAAATCGCTCTCCAGGCTGACATCCTCAAGAGTTTTCCCATGCTTGCTTCTATGATTTTTATCATTTCATGCCTTAGATTTAAATTTTTTATCCATCTTGAGTCAATTTTTATAAGTGGTGAAAGGGACACAGCTTTAGTCTTTTACATGTGGTTGTCCACTTCTTCCAGCACCATTAATTGAATAAGAATTATTTTCCCCAGTATATGCTTTTGTCTGCTTTATCAAAGATCAGATGGCTGTAAGAGACTGGTTTCATCTCTTGGTTTTCTATTTGATTCCAAATGTCAATGTCTCTATTTTTGTGCCATCCATGTTGTTTGGATCACTATGGACTTGTAATATAGCCTAAAGTCTGAAAGGGTGATGCCTCTGGCTTTGTTTCTGTCACTAAAAATTGCTTTGGCTGTACAGGTTTTGTTTTCCTCCATACAAAATGCGGAACTATTTTTTTCAGTTCTTCAAAGTATTATGATGGATTTTTATGGGGATTGCATTGAATCTGTAGATTGCTTTGGGAAATACAGACATTTTGATAATATTGATTCTTCCTGGCCATGAGTGTGGTGTATTCTTTCATTTGTTAATGTCTTTTCCTATTTCTTTTTTTTTTTTTAGAGTTTCACAATTCTCTTTGTAGAGGTCTTTTACCTCTTAGGTATATTCCTAGATATTTCATTTCCTTTGGGGCTACTTAGAAGAGAATTGTACCCTTGATTACCTTCTCAACTTTGCTGTTATTGTCATATACAAAGGCTACTGATTTGTGGACATTGATTTTTATATCCTGAGACATTACTGTATTTTTTGACCACTTTCAGGAGTCTTGTGGTTGAGTATTTGGGGTTCTCTAAGTATAAGATCACATTATCAGCAAAGAGTGAGGGTTTGACTTTGCCCCCATTTGGATTGTCTTTATTTCCTTCTTTTGCCTGTTTGTATTGGCAAGAACGTCCAGCACAATGTTGAATACTAGTGATAATAGAGGACAACCTTGTCTGGTTCCAGTTCTAAGTGGAGAACCTTTCAGTTTTACCCTATTCAGTATAGTATTAGCTGTGGGTTTGTCATTAATGGCTTCATTCAGTTTAAGAACTACTACTCATGCCTAAATTATTAAGTGTTCTAATTAGAAAAGGATGCTGATTTTTTTTTTTTTTTAGGATGCTGAATTTTATCAAATGCTCTATCTGCATCTATTGAGAAGATCATGTGGTCTTTGTTTCTGCTTCTATTGATATGGCGAAATACATTTATGGATTTGCACATCTTAAACCAGCCTTGCATCCCTGGGATGAAACCTACTTGATTGTAATGAATTTTTTTATGTGCAGCTGTAATCTGTTAGTTTATTGAGAATTTTTGCATCTATATTGAAGTGAAATTGGTCTGAAATTCTCCTTTTTAGTTGGGTCTTTTCCTGGTTTTGGTATCAGGGTGATGTTTGCTTCATAGAATGTGCTGGGGAGAGTTTCTTCTAAGTGTTTTGTGACATTTTCTACAGTCAATTTCTTTTATTTCTGATTTAATTTTGGTCATTTCTTCTGCTAGGATTCAGATTGGATTGTTCATCCTTTTCCATTTCCTTAAGAAGCTCCATTAGTTTGTTGATTTTCTCTCTTTCTGTTTTTGGAACGTAGGCATCTAGTCTAATCTGACAAATTTACCTCTTAGCACTGCTCCTCTAGTATTTTTTTTTTTTTTTTTTTTTTTTTTTTTTTTTTACTAAATCATAGCTGTGTACATGATGCTTCTCTAGTATTGCACAGGTTTTGGTGACTTGTGTCTTCATTGTTCTGTTTGAGGAATTTAACGTTTTCCTCTTTTATCTCTTCCTAAACCCAACTAGCATTCAGCATAAGGTTGTTTAATTTCCAAGTCTTTGTGCAGGGATGAATGTTTTTGTTGGAGTTGAGTTCCACCTTTATTGCCTTGTGGTCTGAGAAGATACAAGGTATAATTTCAATTTTTTAAAATTTTGATTAGGTTGGATTTGTATCCTAGGATATGATCTATTTTAGAGTATATTCCATGGACTGATGAGAAGATCATATATTCCTTAGCTTTGGGATCTTGTGTTCTGTATATGTCCACTAAGGACATTTTTTCTAGGGTCACATTTATGTCCCTAGTGCTTTGTTTAGTTTCTGTTTAGAGGATTTTTCCAGTTCTTTCAGAGAGTACATTCCCCAGTTATTATGATATCATATTGCTCAGACCAATCAAGGTTTGTTTCATAAATCTGGGAGCATTTAAGTTGGAGATATAAATATTTAAAATAGAAATCTTCTCTTGGTATATTGTTCCCTTGACTAGTATGAAGTGACTATCTTTATTTTTCTTAATTTTACTTGCTTTAAGTGCCCCCCCCCCATTTGAAAATAAGGTTGACTCTTTTTTTTCTTCTGATTTCCATTTGCCTGAAATACTGGGTTTTTTTCTACCTCTTTCCTCTGAGTCTTGTTTTGTCCTTCCAGGTTTCCAGTGTTTCCTGGAGACAGCATATGAATGGCTTGTGCTTTTTTATCTAATCAGTCAGCTTGTGCCTCTTCAGTGGGGAATTCAAGCCATTAACATTTATTGAGAGACTTGATAAGTGTGGTGGTGTTTTATTCATATTATTTTATGAAAGTATGTTGCTTAGTTTTATCTTTTGTGCCATTGTGGAAGATAGGTTTTATTCTTTAGTTTCTTGGTGTTTACTTTGCTGGTGGTCCATTATGGTGGTCAGTGTGGAGGGATAGGTTCTAAGTATTTCCTGCAGAGCTGGTCTTGTTGTGGCAAATTTCCTCAATGTTTGCATATCAGTAAAAGATTTGAATTCCTCATTGATTTTGAAGCGTAGTTTAGCAGGATACAGATTTCTGGGCTGAAAATTATTTTGTTTAAGAAGATTAAAAGTAGATGAGCATTCTGTTCTGGCTTGGAAAGTTTCATCTGTAAAGTCTGCTGTCACCTTGATGGATCTGTCCCTGTATATCAGTTGGCGCTTACTCCTGGCTGCTTTCAGAATTTTCTCTTTTGTTTTGATTTTCAACAGGTTCATTACAATATGTCTCGGAGATACTCCATTTGTGTTGAGAGGATCTGGGGTTTGATATCTCTCTAGAAGGAGTGTTTTGGAATCTTTAGTGAAACTTGAGAAGTTTTCATTTATGATATCCTCCAGTAGGGCTTCCATTCCCTTGTGATGTTCTTCTTTTCTTTCAGGGATACCTATAATTTATATGTTTGAATTGTTAAGTTTCATTATTCTCTGAGCTTTAAATTTCATTATTCCCTGAGCAAATATTCTGCTTTTTCTCCTTCCTCTTTAACTCCCTAGGTTAGCTCAAGAGCTTGATCCTCTGGTTGTGAGATTCTTTCTTTTCCATGGTCTAATCTGTTATTAATACTTTCTACTGCATCTTTAAATTACTGGATTGACTCCATTTCCTTAAGCTCCATCATATCCTTTCTATATTCTTAGTCTTTAATCTATTTTCTAGTTCTGTTTTTCCACTTTCTCATCAATTCCTTTTATTGCCTTTGCCATAAATTCCCTTTCTGTCATTTCTGTTAATTCTTTACAGGTTGAATCCTCTTGTGGTAGTTGCCTCATACTTCCTTCATTGGTTGCTCTGTTTGTTTTTTATGTTGCCACAATTTTTCTGTTGGTTCTGTATTTTCTTCTTGTTCACTTCCTTTATTTTCTTGTCATTACCTCCTTCACTTAAAATTCCCTTTTCTCAGAGCTTAGGTGTGGAAGTGGCCCTTTGGTCTTAGGCCAAAAGGATGAGAAGGGTAAAGAGCAAGAAGGAAAAAAGTAGAGTAAAAGAGAGAGGAGAAAAAAAGGATAGGGAGATTAAAGAAAGGTATTTGAAGAAAAAGAGAGAAGTTAGTCCAGAAAAAGAGAAAGTGTGTGACAGGAGAAGTGGTGGTGTTTCACAGGGTGCTATGCCCACACCTGCAATTCTTGGGATGAACTGGGCAGGTCTCTCAAAATCAGGAGCTCATAACCAGTCTGAGCAAAAAGCAAGGCCCTACCTATGCCAAATATAGAAAGAGAAAGAAAAATCAGCAGTATGTCACAGTGGAGACCTGTCAGTACTGTCTTTCCAAAGGTCAGTGTAGAAGGACACCCTAGACCATGAGCTTGTAGTCTCTTTTGAGGCAGACTTAATGCCATGATCCTGCCCCCACCCCCGCCAGACTAATGCTGTGATTCCTACAGCACTCTGAGAAAAGAACCAAAAATAAAAATAAAGAAAACTTAAGATATAAGTATAGAAGTTAAAGAAAAAAAAGGGACATCTTAGCAGTTGTCTGAGAAATTTATAAAGGAATGATGAGAAAAGTAGAAAAATCCCTATCAAAGGAGAGAAAGAAGTAGAGAAATAATAAAGAAAGTTAGAACAAAAGGGGCTAAAAAACTGTAAGAAAAGTGGAGAAACTCTTGCTATTAATGAAAATAAAAAAGTAAAAACTAAAAATACAACGAAGTAATGAAAACTGAATACCAAAAATGACAACAAAAAGAAGAAAAAAATCTAAGGAAAATTTGGGAAAAGTAGCAAAAATGAAACAAAATATATATATATAAATATCCATATCTATATATATATAATCTGTATCTGTATATATATAGTTATACATACATATTATCTATCTGTATGTGTGTATATATCTATACTATATATCTATATCTATATGTATGTGTATGTATAAGTATATACTTACAGGATGGCCATAAATTTCATGAGCAATTTTAAAGCACACAAACTTTATGGTCATCCTAGACGTGTGTGTGTATGTTGTATGAGAGAGAGAATGAGTGTGCGTGCGTGCATGTGAGAGAGCAAGGTATATATTGCTTGGACACCAGGTGGTGCTGTGTTGTTAGAGATGTATAGCACACTGGTTTTGCTGTGAAAAATTGGGGCTGGATACCACTCTCTAGTTGCAGAAGATATTAAGTCCTGTCTTCCTGACTTTGTTGTCCTCAATCAGGACCTGGTTGCTTTGTCAGCATTCAGTCCCCACATGGTTGGGGGTCCTAAAGCTCTTCCCAGATTCCATAGGAGGGATGTCACATAGTGCCCATTGACAATAGGGTGCCTTCCTGGGGGTGCGTGGGCCACTCAGCTCACCCCAAGGATGGATGCCTGAGTTCAGCAGGTGCACCAGAGCTGGCTGTATACTAGGACCCTGCAGACCACCCAGCCTCCCCATTATGATGGTACTCAGCTAATAGCCAGGATGATGGGAGGTCCACCCTACCTGCTAGTCTATCCTGGCTGCTGGGCTCTGTTCAAGTCCATTCAACTCATTTAAGCCTTCCAGGGCAGCTCCAGTGAGAAGTTTAGCCCCAAATCAAAAAACTGCAAGACAATTTCCCCAGTCCACTGCTGGCCTGCTGGCCCCTGCTCATTCCCAAGCACTTGCCTTCTGTGCTGATCTTCTTCAGTTCCAGACCTCCTTGCTAGCTCCTATAGTCTATCACTGCTTCATTGTGTCTCTGGTGTGATGTCTCTAAGTAGATTCCCCCAGCGAGACGTGGCTGGAGTTTTCTTTTCCCTTCCTTGGCTATGAGTGGCTAGTAAGGAGATGTTTCTATTCTGCCATCTTGTTCTACCCCAAAGTTTTTAGTTTTGATGATGTCTAATTGGTCAGTTTTTTTTTAATGGATCATGTTTCTTATGTCAAAGCTAAGGATTCTGCCTAGCCCTGGACCCTGAAAATTTTCTGTTGGTTTGTTTTACAAGTTTTTATTTATTTTTTATTAAGTCATATACACATAGATCATGTATACATTAATGTATTTATGGGGTACAGATTTTATATAGAATTATGAATGCTTAGATCAAATTAGTTAAATGTGCTGATTTTATATAGAATTTGGAATGCTTAGATCAAATTAGTTAGTGTAGGGTTTCACCTCATTTACTTCTTTTTAATCGTTGTGTTAAGACATTTATATTCTATACTTAGTAGATTTTTATAAGTTTTATAATTTTATATTTCACATTAAAGTCTGTGATCCATTTTGAGTTAACTGTGGTTGAGGTTCATTCTCTTTTTTTAACTTATGGATATGCAATTGGATCTACGCCATTTCTTAAAAATGCTGTTTTTCCTACATTGCATAGCTTTTGCATCTCTGTCAAAAATCAGTTGAATATGTTTGTTAATTTATTTTTGAGTTTTCTTTTCTGCTCCATTAATATATGTATCTATCCCCCAGGCAGTATCTCAAATTTTTGATTACTTATAGGTATGCATAAAGTTTTGAAATCAGGTAGACTGATTATTTCCTCATTTTTTTCAGAATTGTTTTAGCTATTGTAGCTCCTTTACCTTTTTATATAAGTTTTACATATTCTTAAATGTTTATATTTACAGAAAATTTTGCTGAGATTTTGATAGAAACTGTATTAAATCTTTAGATGATTCTTTACTTGTGAGTCTTCCAATCCATGAACATGCTGTCTCTCTCCATTCGTTAATCTTTTGATTTTTTAATCAGCATTTTTAGTACTTAGCATATAATTACCTTATATGTTTTATTAGCTGTATACGTAACTATACTGAATTTTCTTTTGAGCAATTGTAAGTGGCATTTTTAAAATTTTGTTGTCTATGTGTCCATAGCTAGCATATAGGAGTTCTGTATATTTATCTTATATCTTGTTACTGTGCTGATAGGAAGCCACAGCTGCTGCATGGTATATCTAAAGCCAGTGCACATGAAGAAGGCAAAAAACAAAACACTGAAGTGCCTCGTATATGAGTAGATTGTAGAGAATGGTGATACGTGGACATACCTGTCAATTTCATTCATTTTCAGATTGAATAAGTCACTTTTTATCTTGTGCTTTTCCAAGATCTTGAACTTTTTCTCCAAGAAGCTCTGGTCTCTTTTAGGGAGAATAATATTTGGAAATCAAGATTTGGACACTGTTACATCCAGAGGACATTGCTTCAATGGTCAGAACTAGGAAATGAATTATCAGCTTATAACATTATTTCCCAACCAAATTTAGTAGCAGAGCTATTTTTCCCCTTCTTTCATTTTATATTTCCATCTCTTTTTGCATATATTGAAAATACTGTTTCCTTAAAAACATCAACTTATTTGCTTTATCTTACAGTAAACATAAATGTCTTAAAATTGTAGAATTAATGTTAAAAAGAAAACTACTGAAAAAAGTTGAAGATTTCTTCACAGGTTTTTTCTTTAATTGGGGAGTATTCCTTCCAATATTTATGTCACATACTACTGAAAATGGATAGAATATTGAGTTCAAAATGTCTAATTTGGCTGAGTATAGTGCATCATGCCTATAATCCTTGCACTCTGGAAGGCCTTGGCTAGTGGATCCCCTGAACTCAGGAGTTTAAGACCAGCATGAGCATGTGAGACCCCCATCTCTACTAAAAATAGAAAATTATTTGGGGGTCATGGTAGGCACATGGTAGTCCCACCTACTTGGGAGGCAAAGGCAAGAGGATCACTTGAGCCCCAGAATTTGAGGTTGCTGTGAGCTGTGATACAACGGCACTCTAATCTGGGGAATAGAGTGAGACTGTCTCAAAAAAAAAAAAACATCTCCAATTAAACTGACCAATTTTACATGAATATTTATTCAGTCATTCCCGTTTCTTTACATTCTGAGTTTAAAATTTTGATAAAATTTTCTCTCCCATATATATTCTTAGGTTCAAAGTCAAAATTAAATGCTATATTTATTTTTTTTAAAACTTATTCAAATTAATATGAGGGTACATTATTTTTTTCATTCGTACATAGATCGTAAATACATTTATGCCATTATAGGATTCAGTGTATTGATTATTTGTACAAATTGGAATGCTTGGTCTCACTTCCAGGGTAAAGTTCCCTTTGTAGAAGAGCCCCTTACCCAGGGGGCATGTTATACACTCTCATAATGTGCATATTAGGTGAGATTTTGTCTCATGCCCTCCCTCCTTCTGCCATGGGTCCTTCACCCTTCCTGCATCCCTCTACCCTTGAACTAGACTATAATAGTGTTTTATTGTTCTTAGGAATATGTAATTATTTATATATTGATTTCATATTAGTGTGGAGTACATTGGATACTTATCTTTCCATTCTTGAGATATCTTTTCTCTTTTTTCTTTTTTTGAGACACAGTCTCACTATGTCACCCTCGTTACAGTTGTCATTATTTAGCTGGCCCTGACTGGGTTCGAACCTGCCAACCTCAGTGCATGTGGCTGGTGCTGACACAGTCTCACTATGTCACCCTTGTTACAGTTGTCATTATTTAGCTGGCCCTGGCTGGGTTCAAACCTGCCAACCTTGGTGCATGTGGCTGATGCTGTAACCACTGTGCTCAAGCCTATTTTTGAGATATGTTACTAAGAAGAATGTATTTCAACTCCATCCAGGTAGATGTAAAAGATTTACAGTCTCCATCTTTTTTAATAGCTTTAAAATTTTGATATAATTTTCTCTACTTTTCTCTCCCATGTATATATTTTTCAGGTTCAAAGTCAAAATTAAATGCTATATATATAGATAGACATATATATATATATTTTTACATATACATGTGTTTATTTGGTTTTTACATTTTTTTTTTTTTATTGAATGGTAACTGTGTACATTGATGCACTTTGGGGGTACAGTGTAGTGTTTTCACACACAATCCAAGACACTTCCATCAAACTGGTTAACATAGCCTTCATGTAACTTTCTTAGTTATTGTGTTAAAACATTCATATTCTACTCATAGAAAGATTCACTTGTACCCTTGTAAGATGAACCACAGAAGTGAACCCTCGAATCCCTCTCCCTCCACCCTCTCCCCCTCCCTCCACCCTCTCCCCCTCCCTCCACCCTCTCCCCCTCCCTCCACCCTCCTGGTTTTTACATTTTGCCTTCACAAAATTAAAAATGCTTAACATTGAATAACAATAACAATATTTAAGATAAGGACCAGAAAGAAAAACCACATAAAGAATGAACGAAGATAAATACATACAGAAAAGAAATCAGACAATTGCTGCAACGAAATATTGAGCAATAATATAATGTAAAAAAAAGTAACATCCACATTGTCAAATAAGAGTCTTATAGAATCCTTTGACTCTGACGTTCAGGATGGAGTCATCAGTTAACTTCTTATTTTTACCCCCCAAGTCTCAAAAAATAGACAACTAATATAATTTTAACTAAGATAATTTAAAAAAACAGATGATGCCAAATCTTGTAGACAATAGAAAAAGAAGAAATACTTCAAAAACATTCTACTTCATCTAGATACACCTGATATTAAAATTGGAAAAAATATATTATTATAAAGGGGAAATTACAAACATATTTCACTTATAAATAAGGATGCAACATCCTAAACAACATATTAATAAGTTGAATTAAAAATTAATGTTTAAGTAATGTACTTTGGTCAGAATTAAATCCAATTTATTTGAGAATTAGTCACTATTTTCTTTTCCTTTCTTTCACCACCTCCCTCCTCCTCTGGCTGCTCTCCCATTCTCCTATGCGCCACCGTGTCTTAATTAATAGTCATTAATTGTCCTCATATCAAAGTTAAATACATAGAGTTCCTACTTCTCCATTCCTGTGATGCTTCACTAAGAATAATGTGTTCCACCTCCATCCAGGTTAGTACAAATGCTGCAAAATCTCCACTTTTCTTGTATTCCATGGTATACATATACCACAGCTTGCCAATCCATTCCTGGGTTGAAGGGTATTTAGGCTGTTTCTACATTTTAGTGATTGTAAATTGAGCTGTGATAAATAGTCCGGTACATGTGTCTTTATAATAAAAGGTTTTTTTTCCTTCTGGATAGATGCCCAGTAACAGGATTGCAGGATCAAATGGGAAGTCTAGGGCAGCGCCCGTGGCTCAGAGGAGTAGGGCGCCAGCCCCATATACCGGAGGTGGCGGGTTCAAACCCAGCCCCAGCCAAAAACTGCAAAAAAAAA
>NW_003852487.1:2857963-2893070 GCF_000181295.1 Otolemur garnettii | reverse complement strand
TTCTGAATTCCATTTGCCTCAAAAATTGACTTCCAACCCTTAACTCTGAGTTTTAATTTGTCTTTTGACGTGAGGTGTGTTTCCTGCAGACAGAAAATAGATGTCTTGTGTTTTTTAATCCAATCAGCCAATCTATACTTCTTCAGTGGGGAATTCAAGCCATTGACATTCATTGAGATAACCGATAAGTGTGGTAGCCTTCTATTCATCTTATTTTGTGAAAGTCCATTGCTTAGTTTTGCATCATTGTGGACGCTAGATTCTGTCCTTTAATTTCTGAGTGTTTACTTTCCTGAAGGTCCATTGTGATGGTCAGTGTGTAGAACAGGTTGAAATAGTTCCTGTAAAGCTGGTCTTGTTGTAGTAAATTTCCTCAGTGTTTGCATATCAATAAAAGATTTCATTTCTCCATTAATTTTAAAGCTTAGCTTAGTGGGGTATAGAATTCTGGGCTGGAAATTGTTCTGTTGAAGTAGATTAAAGATAGATGACCTTTGTCTTCTGGCTTGAAAAGTTTCATTAGAGAAGTCTGCCGTCACCCTGACGGATTTGCCCCTGTAGGTCAGTTGGCGCTTACTCCTGACAGCCTGCAAAATCTTTTCTTTTGTCTTGCCTTTAGATAAATTCATCACAGTGTGCCTTGGATAAGCTCTATTTGAGTTGAGGTGACCAGGGGACCGATATCCCTCTGAAAGGAGTATGTCAGAATCTTTGGTGATATTTGGGAAATTTTCATTTATAATATTCTCTAGAATGGCTTCCATTCCTCTGGGGCATTCTTCTTCCCCTTCTGGGATACCTATAATTCGTATGTTTGAATGCTTTCATAAGTTCTGTAATTCTGTCAGTGAACGTTCTGCTTTCTTTCTCTTCTTTTCTGCCTCTTGAACTATTTGAGTTATCTCAAGAGCTTTATCCTCTACCTCTGAGATTCTTCCTTCTGCATGATCTAATCTGTTGTTGATACTTTCTACCGCATCCTTAAGTTCCCCAATTGACTGCTTCAGTTCTTTCAGCTCTGCTATATCCTTTCTATAGTCTTCATATCGCTCATCTCTTATTTGATTCGTTTTTGGATTTCCTTTTGGTTATCATCCACTTTCTCAGCAATTTCCCTCATTGTTTTCATCATCTATATTTTAAATTCCCCTTCTGTCATTTCTTACATTTCTTTATAGGTGGAATCCTCTGCTGTAGCTACCTCACGATCCCTTGAAGGGGTTGCTTTGGACTGGTATTTCATGTTGCTAGGATTTTTCTGCTGATTCTCCTTCATGAGTGCTTTCTTGTATCTGTTTCCTTAGCCTAATTTTCCTTTCACTTCTTCTTGCTCTTTAATTTACTGCCTGAGGCCTAAAGTTGTAATGAGTCCGTTTGGTACGGGACCAGAAGAATGAGAAGATTGAAAAGCAAGAAGGGAAAAAAAGATTTGAGAAAGAAAGGAAAAAAAGAGAAGGAAGGAGGTGGTAAGTAAAAGGAATTATTGACAAAAAGAAGAAAGGCACTGAAAGGAGGAGACAGGAATAATATAGGGGTATAGTAGGGTACTGTGACCCAACCTTAAACCCCCCCAAGCTCTGGGGGTGCTGGGTTGGGTGGTTCCATTGAGGTCCACAACTCTTTGTCAGCCTGATCCAACATAGTACCCCACCTCCACCAGGGATAGAGGAAAGACAAAAAATACTATAAAACAAACAAAAACCTTTACGGGATAAAATTAGGGGGAAAAATAATAGATGCAGAAACACTGGTAAAAATGAAATTCTAATTGTTAAAGAAGGTAAAAATAGAATATTGTATTTAAACTAGAATAGTGGGGAAAAAAAGAGAGAAAAGAGAACAAAAAGGAAAAGAAAAAAATGTCAAGGAAAAATGTTGAAATTAAGGAAAAAAAAAACTACCCAGAAAACAACCCCCCCCAACCTAAATACCCCCAAACCAAAATGGTATATATATCTTGGTGAATATTGTCTGGGGTGCAGATGATCTTCTGAGGTATGAGATATTAATCACAATTATTGATACAGCTGTATGAAATGGAGACTGGAGGCCTCTGCTGATTTCTTAGACCCTGCAGGCTTGGGAGCCCAAATATCTCCTCAGCCTGCTTAAAAGACAGTCTAAACTATCAACCTTGGCTAAGCAGAAGCTTTCCAAGGAAAGCACTTATCGCTGGGATCTCTCCTGGCATGGCTGCCTCCTCATCCAATGCACTAAATCTGGTCTTTGTTTATACCCCTGAGGACCAAGGCTGTAATCTCCCAAACTCTTGGATCTCCGCTCTTCCCCAGTGTCTCAGTCTCTGCCTTTGGGCAGCTCAGTCATTAGATTACTCTCCCAAGGTGTCCCGACCCATCCCCACCCTGCAGCATTCAGGGGCAGCTCCCCAATAGTAGCTTTGTGGGCAGCCCACCGCTGAAGTATATTAGCTCCTTTCTGGCTCAACAGCTCAGTCCGGGACCCCCAGACAATGCCCGGAGTCATCTGCACACCTGCCCAAGATCACCCAAGGCAGTTCAATCAATCACCCAAGTCCAAAAAAACCAAAACAGCTCACAGGTAAGGCTTTTCCTGCATGCAGTCCCACTATTGCTATGGTTTACAGCTATAGGCAGTGTCTGACTTGAACAAACACACCTACCACTTGCCAGTTTTCCACTGCTTTTATCCTCCTCATGGGGTCCAGAAGTCTGTCACTGACTTCCTGTTTCACCAAAGGGAAGTTTCTGGGCAGAACCCACCCGCCAGAGATGCCTGCTATCTTCTCTCCCCATTCTCACTGCACCCAGTTGCATAAAACTGTGACTCAACAGCCATCTTGCTCTCAATCCAAAATTAAATGCCATATTTAGAGACGTCTCACTTCTATTTTCAATGCTTTCACTCCTTCCTGGTATTGCCCATAGGTAACTATTTTTTTAAATTTTTTTTTGTTATGAAAATAAGAAAATCTTTCTCATATACAGGGTTGTATCCTATATTCTGTTTTTCACCTTCCTTTTTGTTATTTTACAGTATATCCTGGAGATTATTTCATGATAGTACATAGAGATCTTCCTCACTCCTTTTTACAGCTGTATATGTACTGGGTAATTTTGCATGTGTACCTTTTATTAGATACTGCAAAGTTCCCTTTTATGGGAATTTTATTCTGTACTTTGATCAAAAATATTAGTAATTTTCTTTTTTTTTTTTGAGCGTTGTTAAAAGTAGATTTTTGTCAGATAGTGAAAATACTATTTCAATATAGTTTTTATTTACATTTCCCTTAAGATAGTTGATCATCTTTTCCAATTTTTAAGGACTTTTGCCTTTTTTGTATGCTGTTCATATCTTTTGCCCATTTGTCTGTGTGTTTATTTTT
This sequence comes from Otolemur garnettii, assembly GCF_000181295.1. NCBI lineage: Eukaryota > Metazoa > Chordata > Mammalia > Primates > Galagidae > Otolemur > Otolemur garnettii. Next base: position 2,889,706 of record NW_003852487.1, on the reverse strand, counting down.
TTTTAATTACTTGTCTTGATTTTTAAAGAGGAAGATTATCTTTTTGGGAGATAGATTGTAACTATTTTCCAGTTTGTCATTTAATTTATACTTTGCTTATGACTTTTTTTTTTGGTCACACATGTTTTTTAAAATACTTTTTATTTGTAATTTTTATAGTTGTAATTTCATTTGATCTAGATCTTCAGTTAGATGTTTCATATAGATAGAATAGAGAAGTTAGGAATTACTTTGCATGCCTGTACTTTTAACTGCTCACCTTTCTGGGGTATATTTCAAGCCAACTATTGCAAATGGTGCTTTATTCCAGGTCCTATTTTGATTTATTTTCTCACTATGTATCAGCAAACCAGAGTGCCATTACTGACATTTCATCCATGCTATACATGTCATTTATAAAACAAGTACTTAGTGAAGTGAGTTCTTTCTGTAGAACTACATTTGTGCCCAGTTTTCCTTCTCTATTTGTAGCTAACTCTGACAGTCTGTGTTAATTGGGTCTGTTGCCTAGACCAGGAGCCAGAAGTAAATATTTTAAGCTTTTCAGGTTAGATAGTCTCTGTCACAATTAACTCCAATCTAATGTGGGAGTATAGAAGCAGTTGTAGACAACACATGTGTAAATGAATGGACATAGCTGTGTTCTAATGAAACTTCATTTTCAAAAACAGGTGGAACTAGGGGGAAAAGCGGAAGAATGGGCGTATTTGGTTCGTGGGACATATAGTCTGCTGACCTGGAGTCTAGCCTATTGTGATATAATTCTCCTTAGATTTACTGCCTGCTTTCTTGCTGTCAGTTTGAGTTAGTGGAATCTCAGTTGACTTAACTATAACATGAGATAATAGAGCTATGCACTTTCAGGGAGTTAAGTATTGTTTGGATGGTGATTGGGTTTTTGTTTACTTTGTTTTTTGATATAAACTATCATAACAAAATTGTGCAAAATGAATATATAGGAAAATATTTTTTCTTAGGAAACTAGAATATCCTTAACCATTTTATTGATTGATGCTTGACAATATTCCTTTTAATGTGAGCATTGCAGAAAGACTATTAAACTGATGCCATCACATTGTCATAATTTTAACAGAAAATGATTTGCTACAAGGAGTCCTATCATGTTTTCACCAGTATGCTATATTGTCTTCTAAAGAAAATTAAACCTAGTAATAATGGCATTTATGAGTAAAAAAATCTGAAACAGGCAAAATATATAAGATTTAGTTAAATATTATTGAATCAGTCATGAATTTTGATCATTTCTAGGTATTAGAGAAGAAAGTGGGAAACATTCATTTCTAAACTTTATCAGAGAGATGAGAAATCTGGTATCTCCTACCATGTTTTCATCGGATTTTCATAGTGTTCAGCAGTCAGTATGAGGTAGAGGGGATTGGGTGAAAATAATAATTTTAGATTTAAATAAACGTGGAAGGATTTGGATCATGGGATTGTAGGATTAAAGGGGTAACCAGTGAAGATAACAGAAGAGACCCACTAGAAACTCTCTGGAACTTTGACAGCTTGTTCACTATGTGCCTTTTCTTCTCTTTGTGTACCTATTTGTCATTTCTACTTCCAGAAGGTAGAGACTTAAGGTTAAGATGGCACCATCTCTGTCCACTCCATTCCAAATTTTCTGGGCTGGTAGAGCACTGAATTAGGTGATTAATGCAAAGTGCTTAGGTAAGTGCTCAGCATGTATTCAGAACTGAATAAAAGTTAACTATTACAAATAACTTTTGCTATTAAATAATATGAACATTGCCTCCTATTGCCTCTATTTTATATATAAGAGTAATGAAGTTTGTGCAATTCTGTGAAATTGTGTAGTCCCAAATTTAAATACCTCTTTGTACTCTGCTCCTTTCTTCCTCATTTAGTAGTGTAAATAAGAATGTAAATACATTTGTGCACACTGTCTATGGCCATTTTACTCTGCAGTGGTTCTCAACCTTCCTAATGCCTCCTGATGCCCTGACCCTTTAATACAGTTCCTCATGTTGTGGTGGTCCCCAAGAATAAAATTATTTTTGTTGCTACTTCATAACTGTGATTTTCTACTGTTATAAATTATATGAATATCTGATATGCAGGATGTATTTTCATTGTTACAAAGGGGTCCTGACCCACAGGTTGAGAACTGCTGCTCTACAGCGACAGCTGAGTAGATGTTCGTAGAGATTATATGGCCTACAAAACAATATTTAGTATCTGGCTCTATGCAGGGCAAACTTGCCAACTCTATGTACAGGATCTTCTAATCCTAGGGTAAAGTAAATAAAAAGTACTTAATTACAGAACAGAAATCAATATTTCTTCATTTCTTTTATATCTCATATTGAAGCAAAAGATATAAAAAAAAAGAGGATAGCACAGTGTTTCCTCATTTTCATTTATGTTGCTACTGAAGAGTTAATTTTGAAGAATTATTCTAAATCAATAAAATATGACCATTTGCAGTAAACTTTGTAAATAAATTTGACGATTTAAAGTTATTCCTTTTCTTCCACAATGAAAACCTAATCCCATAAAATTTTTGGTAGATTTATTTTTACTTATTAAGAGCAAATAAGTACATTTATGGTATACAGTATTTTAAATACTCACTTTACTAAAATGCATGTTTTGAGGGTGGCACCGAACCACCATTGGCTCATAGAACCAACTCGAAGCACAGTACTCTTAGTAGGGAGAGTCAGTGGTGCCACCTTCATCTAGGGCAGGTAGGGTGTTTGCCATCAAAGGAAAAAGACTTATAAAATCAATCTTCATTTTAGAATTTATAATTACTTCTTGACTCACTTGGATTCAGAGCTATAATAAATACAATAGAAGCTCTGTAAGTTGACCACCCAAGGGATTGTAATCAACTGGTTAACATAAGGAATTAGGCCTGCTGTACTGATATATACATGTGCTTGCCTGATCTATGAAAATTTAGGTTAACTTTAAGAGCTTAGAGAGGTGGTCAACTATGGAGGTTCTACTGTAGTATGGACATAGGCTTAAGAGAAATCTTGAATTTAGACCTGATTTTGAGGGAAAAGGTGTGTTTTTTAACCACCTTAGAGAGGGTGGTTTTGATAGTGTGGTTGTTAATGTCTCAAAAATATATCAGCTTCGTGAATATGTAGATTTTCAGTACTGTCTTCTTACTAGAAGGGGAGTATCAGACAAGTCATGTTTTTCAGACAGTGAAGCAGATGGCTCTTTCTCTTCAGTACAGTGTGTGCCAACCAAGAGACAGTTACACAAATGTCAACTCTTGAGGGAGAGAGAAAACAATCGCCATTAGTTGTTCTTTGTAAGTCTGTGTCTTGACTTCAGAATGATGTGAAAAAGTAATTTTATCTTTTACAAAAAGTGTGCATTAAATGGACAAGTGTAGCCTGTGACTCAAGTTCTCACTTAAATGGTGTAAGTTGATGTAATTATTTAAAAAAGGAAACTGTTAAGTTTGATATTCATTTCTGGGATAATGTGGTGGTAGACTACTGTGGCCTGATATACCACTTCCAAATTCCCATTAAAACACCCATGAAGGCTATGAGCACAGGCAATCACATAAAGCAAATAGCCATTTGCCAGATCTGGGCAGAATCTTCTTTGATATGGCTGGTGGTATGATTGAAAATAGTCTTCGGCTATATAACATGTTTCTAGAACAAGAAAGATGACCCCATACAAGGTAGAGAATATTTTAATAAATTTATTTACATAGTAGGCCTAATTTTGGGAAACTTGTGGGAAACTTCTGACTGGCACAGGTTTGTCCTTCACAGACTTAGAGCCAGTCATGCCAAAACCTTTCACTTGCCCCTTCTCTCATCTCAACTAGTTCCTTTCTATTCACTTTCTATCAATCCTAAATGCTAACATGCAGTCCAGCAGCAGGAATGCTATGGAGATGGCAAAGGTGCTCTACACTCCTGGTACAAGTCACTTAAAGAAAGGATTTGGAAACAGAGGAAGGAGCTGTGTGTCTCTGTGTTTTGGTTACTACAAAGGGTGTTGCTATGTGACACCTGACAGGCGTGTCTCACTCTTAGAGCAGAAAGAGTTATACCCTCTCCACATACTCATGTTAGGAATGTCTGTCACACATTACTGGTCAGGCTGAGAGTAGAACACATCTCTTATTTCCAAATTAAAATTTTTTTTTATTAAATTATAGCTGTGTACATTAATGCAGTTATGGGGTAGAGTGTGCTGGTTTTATATATAATTTGAAATATTTTCACCAAACTGGTTAACATAGCGTTCATGGCATTTTCTTAGTTATTGTGTGGAGAACTTGCTGGCATTTAGTGGACATTGAGAAGACTGAGGATTTGTTAATCTGCCTTTGCAAGAATATAAGATCTAGATCAGGGTCCTCAAACTTTTTAAACAGAGGGCCAGTTTACTGTCCCTCATACCATTGGAGGGCCGGACTTTGGGCCCCGGGATAAGTTGGCTGCTAAGCAGGACAGGCAGCAGCAGCAAAAACACCTGGAGGGCCAGATAAATGTCCTCCATGACCGCATGTGGCCCGCGGGCTGTAGTTTGAGGATGCCTGATAATATATAGTTTGTTTGCCTTATCAGAGGTAAGTACATAGAAGAAGCTTAGCATGTGGTTTATCAAAAAATTCTAGAACTATAAGAGAATGGGAAAAAGCAGGTTTGAAGATAGTGCATCTCTCTGAAAATGGTCGTGTGTGAAAAATAGGTAACCAATTTAGTATACATCTCCTAGTGTCTTAAAAAAATCATGACTAATTTATGGAAAACGTGAAATCAGAGGGTCCTAAGGAGGAACAGGTTGAGATGAAAATGGGACTATTAACAAAAGGTTGGTTGAAATAATGCAAGGAAACCAAAATTATAATAAGACTTAAAATGTATACTAAAGCAATCCAAAACATAATTGATCCCTCTAAATGGAAGAGTAATACGGATGAAAAACTTGAGAGTACCCCCAGGATGCAAAGCAAAAAAGTAAAGATATGTAAATATGAGAAGTAGCTGTGGAGGACAGATAATAGGGCTTTGACTAAAGATTTGAATAGGAAAGCAGATAGTGATCAGATAAATCACAAATAAACTTGACTGTGCTACTGAAGAGTGTGAGTAAATATCAAAAGAAGCTCTGATAGCCAGCCAAAATAATGAACAAAGGTTTTTCTATTTAAACTTATCCTGACAAAATAATTTTAAGGATAATAAAGCCAGGTTACCTGCAAAGGAACACAAGTTAGGTTTGTTTCAGGTATCTTGTCTGTGATATGCCTGTAAGGCTGAGGTCTGGTAACTGTAGTCACGTTATTAATACACAATTTGAACACTGTTTCAGGTGTAAAATAGCATTGATATTCCTTCCATCCCTTAAAAAGCTATGCACATATATATTTTATCTATAGGAGACCATTTTTAAATTTTAGCTTATTTTTGTGACTTTGAAGGGAGAGTCTGAAACAGCATCACTTTTTTTTTTTTTTTTAATAGTTTCAATCTGTTGCTCTGGGTAGAGTGCCGTAGTGTCATAGGTCACAACAACCAGCAAGCTTTCCTCAGCCTCTCAAGTAGCTGGGACCACAGGTGCCCACCACAAAGGCTGGCTAATTTTTCTGTTTTTAGTAGAGATAGGGTCTCTCTCTTGCTCATTCTGGTCTTGAACTCTTGAGCTCAAGCATTCTACCTGCTCTGCCTCCCAGAGTTCTAGGATTACAGACATAAGCCACTGCACCCAGCCAGCATATTCGTCTAACCTTTTGGAAGGTTGGGCTATATCTTTATGTCATATCCTGTCATTGGTGGTTAACAGAACAGGCTCCCAAGGTAGTGGGACTCAGCTGATCAGGAAATTAGGTTGTCTAAAGGATGTAGTCAGAGAATTAAAAGCACAGGATTAGGCAAATACTTTCTTAGATAAACTATGAAAAGCATAGGCTATAGAACATTATAAATTGAATTTAATCAAAATTTGAAGCATAAACATACCTCTCATTACCCTTTTTAGAACTAGGAGCAGAGCCAGTCTGAGGACAAACCTAAGGCCCTGAGGACAGAGCAGAGAGAGCACAAGAACCCACGTTTTTTAGTTTTTTTGTTGTTTGGTTTAGAGTGCCATGGTATCAGGCTATCTCACAGCAACCTCAGACTCTTGGGCTAACGTTATCCTCCTGCCTCAGCCTCCTGAGTAGCTAGGACTACAGACGCCTACCGCAATGCTGGGCTAATTTTTCTGGTTTTAGTAGAGGTGGGGTCTTACTGTTGCTCAGGCTGATCCTGAGCTCAGGGGATCCTCCTGTCTTGGCTTCTCAGAGTGCTGGGATTACAGGGGTGAGCTTCAGTGTCCGGGCAAGAACCCGAGTTTTTGAAAACATCATTTGGTCTCTGGAGCTAAAGAACACCCTAGAGCTTGTTCTATCTCTGGATTTATTATTACATAAGATTATCAGTTTTATTGTATACTTATAGTTGAATACATCCTCTGTGATTATGATGTAAAATATTAAGCTAATCTAGAATGATAGTATACGTTGTGGCCTATATTAATAGAGATTGCAAATGTGTAAAAGTGATAGATTTTATTTCAATACCTAGAATAATCCAAATTGTAATGTTGTATAAACTTGGTTTAATCTTTTTGTTATATTCCCAAATTTAAAATACTTTATTATAACATGAAAAATTGCAGGCTTTTGATACTGAAACTTAACTTCTAGAAACCACAGTCCAGCAATTTGAAAAGTAACGTGACTGAGTGGAATTTATTTTATTGCTCAGTATTAAGAATGACTGCTCAGGATTAAGAAATTTTATATACAGTTCCTTCTTGACTTATGATGGGGTTATGTTCTGAAAAACCCATGAAAGTTAAAATACTGTAAATCATAAATGCATGTAACACACTAACCTATCAAACATCATAGCTTACTTAGCCTAATGTACCTTAAATGTCTCAGAATACTTACAGCATACAATTGGGCAAAATCATCTAATAGAAATCCTGTTTTATATAAATTAGGCATTGAATATCTTACATAACATATTGAATATTGAAAAAACAGAATGGTTGGGTAGGTATTGAAAAACCAAAGTTGGGTTCTGTTTTATAATTCAAATTGTGAACACATCGAAAGAGGAAAACCATATGGTTTCAATAGATGGCAGGGAGTTATTTGATAAAATTTAATATCTTTTTTGAAAAAGAAAACCCATTAGTAATAGGAATTAAGAGATTGAAGAATGTTTTCCATCTTAGCATACTCAGATATGTCTCACCTATTAAAAATTTTTTTTATTTTCTTGGAATGTTTAATACAATGATACTTGAACTTGAAAAATAAATAGTAAATACAAATCAGGAAGCAAAATTATTCTAATTTGAAGATAGAATTATATAATTAGGGAAACAAAGGTCAATGGACAAATAGAAGTAATTTAGTAAAGGTGTTTATAAATTGTACATAATTCATATGTATCAGTAATAACAATTAATATGTAATAAAGATGACCCCTTTACAATTGCAAGCCCCTAAACTTGATATATCTTGATAAGAAGTATGTATTATTTATGTAAAGAAAACTATAAAATTTTAAAGAGGTTCAGAGAGACTTGTAAACAGGAATTTATACCTTTTTACTCAAGAATAGTCAACTTTGTACAATGTCATTTTTCTCCTTGGTCTCAAATTCAATGTAATCACAGTTCAAATTGTAGATTTTTTAAAAGCTTGATCTGATAACCACAGTAACTAGAACAATAGAGGAGTAGAATAATTTACTGTGGTGTATTATTCACAGCTAGAGGGCTGGGTAATTGGGGGAGACTATTTGAGCCTGGAATTGAGGACCCACTGTTGCCTCAAGTGGTTGACTCCTTAGGAGCAAGACTATCTCACTTAACTGCTCTTAAGTCTTCTATGTTTGATATGTTACCCTCCTTGAAGATTTATAACTCCCTCTGCCATACTACTGTGCACAGGACTCATTATCATCAGCTACTGTGGTTACACAAAAGATTTTTTTTTTTTCTGCAGTTGACTTTTCAATTTCATCTTACTCTTTGGGGAGTGGGGGCATTGTAGCTCTGGCACTGCTGCAGTCTACTCTTCCTCTGCACTGGCTGCCACCAGAGAATCTTTCTTGTCTGCTTCCTCGGCTTCTACTCTCCTTGGGTCTCTCAGCTTTCCCTACACTATAACTTTACTGGCCTTTTTTTTGTGGTTTTGAACAAGGCAATTTTTCTCTACCTCAGGACCATCATGAATGCTGTTCTTCCTGCTAAGACCAATTTCTAACCATCCTCTGCTACCCTGACCCACTACACAAACACATAACCTGGTCAACTCTTATCTTTCAGAAATCCTAACACTTAGAGATACTGTTATGACCTTTCAAAATTGATTAGGTCTTGTTATGATCACTATTTCAAACTCTTGTTCTTTTCTCTCATAATGTACATAATGTATGTATTTTATGCAATTTCTTTGCAGCTTGTCACTCCTATTAGGGGACAGGGACTTTAGTTCACTATTACCTTGTCAACAGAAAGGAAGCCATGCTCTGAGATTCAGAGGTTTATTCTGCGCGAAATTTGAGGGCTATAATCTAGAGCAGTTGTTCTCAACTTTCCTAATGCTGCAACCCTTTAATATAGATCCTCATGTTGTGGTGATCCCCAACCATAAAATTTTCATCGTAAAGGGTTGAGGCATTAGGATGGTTGAGAACCACTGATCTAGAGCCACACTCAGAAAGCCTTGAGCAATGGACTTCTGGTGGGGTTACAGTTTGGTTTTATATATTTCAAGAGACAGGAATTACAAGTAAAGTCATAAATCAGTATGTGGCATACATTTGTTTGCCTGAAAGTATGGGACATCTCAAAGATGGGGGCTTAACAGGTTATTGATGGGTTTAAAGATTCTTCAGTTGACAATTGGTTGAAAGAATTAGGCTTTGTCTAATATCCCAGGAGTCAGGGAAGGAGTGCTTAAGATAAGTCTAGACCCAAGTGGTTTGTTACATATATTGAGGACCTGTAGATATGTCTTGCATAGCTTTAGGCCTGTTAATAAGTCACAAAAGATATTTCTAAGAAGGAGAGGGGACATGAAGAGGCACATCTTAACTTCTTTCTCATGATTAGCAACTCAGTTTTAGAGGATCCTCTTGGCCAAGAGTGGGTCCTTAAGATTTTATTTTAGTTCAATATATCACCTACAATTGTATCTGCCATGTAGTAGATATTCATTAGTTTTTAGTGAATAAATGTGCAAGCATATGTTAGTGTAATATAACATGTTCAATGATATTGCATAGGCATTTTCCTTGCACAGCTTCTATCAACCCCCCTTACTGTAATCTATCACAGAGCCAGTCTGTACTCTCATATGTAATAAAGCTAATGTAGGGATGAGGGGGAAACTATCCTTTTCCCCCCCAAAAGTCAACTGAAATATCAACTCACAATTAAGGCAAATTAATAAGAGGATGAGGTTTACCTTCCACAGGGGCAGAATCAAAATGATTATCCAGTATCCCACTGGGAACCAGATATTTTTATATTTGCCTTTTTGGGGGGATGGGGATGAGTTTAGGGACAATAAATGATTGCTAGAGGGGATGAATGGATGAGGGAAACAGATTGACTTGTAAATTAACCCAAGAGACAGGTATTATGTTTAAAAAGATTTGGGCCAGGTCTGGTTGCATTCTTGATCATTTTTCTTGCAATATACATATCAGAGAGGGGAAGGGAAGTCAATGGTTAATAAGGCATATTGAGGAAAAGTCCCTTCCAATGCCTATTGATCTCAAAAGGCTTTTGCTTCAAAATGTTCTTTATACCACTGAGTCATATTTTGGGGTGCTCCTGACTCCTTCACTAACTTTAAGTTCATTTGTAGGAATGAAGGTAAATATTTGTGAATTGTGAGAAAATTTTGGAAAATTAATACCAATGAAAGCAGACTTGCCTTCATATATATTTTTTATGTGATAAATCTATAATTATTACATCATTGTAAAACTGACCCAAGAATATAAAGTAAAATAAAGTGTAGGGTAAATCCAAATATATGTATGGGGTTTTAGTATATGTTTGGTATATTTCATTATACATTAATGTAAAAATGGTAAGTGGTAGTCACCCTTCCAGAAGTCTCCAGTAATAATTGTCTTTTAGTATCTTACCCTTGCATAGATTCTTCTCACATTTGTTAGGGGTGACTTATGTAGCCAGTAGGATTATTATGAACTTGAAGATGAGTTTACAAAGTTAGGTCATAAAAGACATTTCGGTCTCTGTCTTGTGCACCCTCGCATTATTTACTATAGAGGAAGCCAGCTGTTGTGTCATGAGGATGCATAAGCAACTCTGTAGAAAGATCCATATGGAGGAGAACTGAGGCTAGCCTCAGCTAGCTAGCCTCTCATTTTGCCAGCCATGAGAATGAGCCAACTGAGAAGTGGATCCTTCAACTCCTGTGAAGCATTCCAATGACTACAGATCTGGGATATGTTGTTACCAAAAGTTTGGCACATAACCCCTGAAGCTGCATCAGAAAAAGAGGGACAAGCAGTTTGAGGGGAAAGAAAGAGAAGTTTATTACTTTGCTGGCAAAAGAGTAAGATGGCAGCTGGTACTCTGAAAATCCAAATTCTTGCTTCTGAGCAGATGCACAGAGCTTTTAAAGCAGCAGTTCTCAACCTGTGTAACAATGAAAATACATTGCATTAGGAAGTTTGAGCACCACTGCTTTAAAGGTTCTGATCCCATAATCCTATCTCGGGTCCAAGACAATCTCATACTCTCTTCCCTGATTCATCCCATCTTTGGCTAAGATGATCTCATGACCTCTGCCCATCCCATCTTCAGCTAAGATCTTGTGACCTCTGCCCAGACCATTCCCTTGAGCTTCCTGTGGCACAAAGAACAAGAGACATTCCCTACCTCTCCCAACCACTGGCCTGAGGCAAGGATGCAGGTTGCAGTTCCCAATGGTTTTCATGCCATTCTCTCTGTGACAGTACTTTTGCCTACTACTATATGAGATTACAACCAAACCAGAGTTGCAGAACTAGTTGCTCCCAAATTTCTGACTCATAGAAACTTTGTGAGATGCTGTTGACTGGTTTAAGCCATGAAATTCGGGGGGTATTATATATATAGCAACACGTAATTAGATAAATTGTTCAATAAATAGTGTTGGAATAATCAGCTAGAATTTTAGAAAGAAATAAGTTGGATTCTTATTGAAGTCTTTGCATCAAGAAATTCCAGATCAAATATTTATTTATTTTGCAAGTTAGATGAGTTCATTAGAGGTTACTAACAAGGGCACTTGCTCCTGGGCAGTTCAGGAATTTCTCCCACAGGAGATTTCTTGCATGCAAGCCCTGCATTTGCTCACTTTGTGGTGTTGCCTTAAATCCCTTCTCCTCGGAGCTTTACATTGTATCTTTGTTTGTGCACAATAAAACAAATCACAGCATGTGCGGTACTATCATTGTGCACCCTCATATAACCCATGTTGTGTTAATTATATTACAGTTTTTCACTAGGTGTTTTTTTTTTTGGCAGGACATTTAATTTATTTTTTTTATGCTGTCCATTTGTTTAATTTCAAATTAACATGAGGGTACAATTTTTAGGTTACCTTGTTCTCATTTCCAGGGTAAATTTCCATTTGTAGAAGAGCTCCTTACCCAGTGCGCATGTTATACACTCTCACGTTTGCACATTAGGTGAGATCGCATTTCACCCTCCCTCTTTCTTCCAAACGTCCTCCCTTGCTTCCCTCTACCCTTGAACTAGACTATCTTAGTGTTTTATTGTTTTTATGAGCATATAATTGTGTATATATTGATTTCAACACGGTATTTGTCTACATGGAATATTATTCAGCTATTAAGAAAGATGGAGACTTTACATCTTTTACGTTTACCTGGGTGGGGTTGAAATACATTCTTCTTAGTAAAGTATCACAAGAAAAATAAAAATATCCAATGTATTCCATACTAATAAATGAAATATTTAAATGTAAAAATGGAACATTATTAGGAAAGAAACTGAAAATTTTTATACTTTGGAGGCAGAAAAAAATTTTGTAATTGTAAATATGCAATCTCTAAACCATAAATTAAAATTTAGAACTTTTTAATGACAAACTTAATATATATGGTGAAAGACAAACCACAAATTGGGAAAACATGTTAGCAACCTGTATTACAAAAGGCTGTATCTATTAAATATAGAGAACTCTTAAAATTTAAATCACTAAGAGGAATTTCTTCATAAATGGTGTAGCCAAGGACGTGAACAAAGTTTGAGCAGTGGAGACCCAAGAAATGACACTAAGAACAATGAGAAATCATATCTTACCTATTAGATTGAGAAAGGTTAAAAAGATTGACAAGTTTAAAGATATTTCCACATTGGCAAGAAGGTTCTATAATGTGGGTGGGATTGTAGATTTGTCTAGCTTTTCTGGAGGGCAGCCTAATAACATGTCTCAGTGCAAATACCAAATGAATGCACACTGTGGCTCAGCTGTTCTAACTTGTACAGATCTTATGTCAAGGTAATAATTGGGCACATGTAAATATATACTATTATGAAGGTCAGTATTCTTTGATCTAGTTAAATTTTCTTATGCCTTTTCCCTATTTTGTCTGTTTCTGTTAGCATATTCAGAAATTCCTCTTGGGCCTTTCTGAATATTTTCTTCACTTCTCAACATTGCGCACTTGTTTTTAAAATCTTTATTTCCTCTCTGTATTAGTAATCTTTTTAATTTTAACTTCTGTGTTGTCAACTCTCTGTTCTTTGAAAATTTTATTTTAGAATCACTTTTAATGACCCAAAATACTTTATTGTTCCTGATAAATTCTTTTTTCTAGGATTCTGTTTAATAATGGATATATAGCTCTTAAATCTCTCTGAGGATGCTAGTTAGAATTTTTAAAGACTTTTCTTCAGGTTCCTTGATTATGGCTGTTTCTTCAAGGTTAGTGGCTACGTCTATTCATCTTGTTCCATCCCTTCCATGTTTTGAGATCCTCTTCATCCTGTCTGATGGCTCATATTTATTAGTAAGGGAGTAGGTTAATTAATACCTGCAGGTATCACAGGTTTTCTCTTTAGTTATGTGGATTTTCTAGTTGTCTCTTCCCATGAATGGGCAGATTCACTGCAGCCTCTGTGGAGCATGGGATATGTCTCATGCCAAGCTTCTCTATAGGGAGCTGTCTGAGTGAGGACTCAGCAGGCAGGTGGCTTTCCTCAGATTGCCAGTATAGAGGGTCTTTGGTGTGAGGTGCATCGTGTCCTCTTCCCAGACAGGGCTGCTGCTTCTCATCTCCTCTGCCTTTCCACCCATGCTTTTGCATCTTTGTAGAGGTTAGGAGTTCCCTTTCCCTGTTCTTTCTTCAGCCCTAAGATCCTCACTAGGAGCTCTCCACAGGTAAGTCATTCACTTTGGGTTTCTTTTTCACTGCCACACTGAGGGCATGGGGTTAAGTGTGACTAGCTGTTCAAATTCTTTTTTAATCATGCATTTGTTGACCCACTCTTGATTGTATTTGTTGGCTCCAAGTTTATCTTGAACACCTTGAGAACTGCTCTCAAGACTTCTGTTTGGGGCTACACTTGATAATGCTGTGCCTTCTGAATTTTTTTTTTTGGGGGTGGCTTCTGGGTACCTTTAATAGAAAGAAGCAAGAACATTGATTACAAGAACTTTAGTGAAATGTCTTGAGTTTAGCTGTTTTCTGTATTTATGACTTTCTTATCTCCACAGTATCAATGTTGTTTGGGAGGACAACAAAATAAGGATAGATGGAGAGATTTCATCCCACCATATGGGTTAGGCTGGAAGTGGTAGGTAGCAGTAAGAGTGCCTTCTGAATTTTTGGCCTCACGTATTTTCTATCTTTCAGGCACTCCATAAAATATATTGTGTCCTGATGGTACCATTTTTTTTGTGTTCCAGGGTTCTTTGACTTTAGTTAAAAACAAGTCTTTTCTGTCAGTTCATGAGACCTTGGTTAGAAAGAAGATAGACATTTGTGCTCAAACATCCTGTTCTTTTTTCTGTGGTTCTGTTATCTCTTTGAATTTATGAGTACTTCATTTTAAAGATGTCTTCTGTTTTCTATAGTAACTATTTACTCAGGAGTCAAGAGTATGTATACACATGCGCACATGCCTGTACACACATTTAGTTATGTGGATTTTCTAGCTGTCTCTTTCCATGAATGGGAGGCAACACTAAAGTCTGGGCTGGGCTCCAGAGCCAGACACTCTGACCCCAAAACCCCATCCTCTTAACCCTCTGCCATCTTTTCTGGTTGGTCAGTCAGGGACCTCTCTTTCATGTTGTTAACCTCAGAGGTTGGTATTTCTTATATTTCTGTTCACATTTCTGGGTAAGAATCGACAACTGAGGTATTTCTTCAGCTCAAGCGAGAGTCCCTCTTCACCTGCGGTGAATGCAGGTTCTTTTTTTTATTTTTGCTTTCAACTTATCTTACTTTGAAGTTGTTTTTTTTTTTTTTACTTCTTCCTCCTGTAGTGTTCTCTTGCCCCCCATATAGCTGGGATCACAAGGTCTGGCTGTCTTTTTGTTGTTGTTGTTGTAGAGATGAGGTCTCAATCTGGCTTACTCTGCCTCAGGCTGGTCTTCAGCTGGTCTTGAACTTGGCTGAGCTCGAGGGATCCACCCGCCTCAGCCTCCCACAGTGCTGGGATAACAGGCATGAGCTACCACACCGGATGAATGCAGGTTCTTATATAGGGGCTCACTGTCAGAGGACATTTCAGGGGAAGGAGACAGGAGAGCATGATGTAGAGCAGGGTATTCACTTAGCTGCCCTGTTGGGTGAGGGGCTCTACTCTACTTAGCTTGTCCCCTTGTGTGTTCTTTCTACTCTGTTAGGATCCTTCTGTCATAGAGCCCTACTTACGCCCCCTGACCTCCCAAGCTTTCCCTGGAATAAACATCTGAGTCAAACAGGGAAGTACAGGAACTAGCTCAGCTCTTCTAGCCTCTAGTTAGTTACTTGGCCAATTACCTGTGGCTGGCTCCTCCTAGCCTGAGCCCTACCAATAATAGAATCTCTCTGAACTGTTGCTGAGCAAACATCAATTGACATAGGTTCCTTATATTTAGAGTTGCCATCATTGTTCCCCTTAATTTTAGATTCTTTTGAAAATTCACTCAACTGTTCCACAGCTATTTATTGCAGAGGGCATTGTGCTGGGAATTAGGAAACAATGATGGACAAAAAGAGTGCCTGTCGTGATGGAGTTTATATATTATCTTAGTATCTCTTGAAGAGGGGGACAGGCATTAAACTGTTAATTTGCATACATAATATACATGTTCTGTGAGGAAAAATTGAATTGCCCTGGGAGCTCATTTGGAAAGGCTAACTTACAGGGAGAGGGATATTCATGGAGGTCCACTTGGAACAAGTAACAATTGACCTCAAAGATAAAAAGGAAGAGAAAGAATGACCAGATGATGAAGAATAGGAAGAAGAGTGCTCCAGGCAGTGGGCACAGGATATGAAAGGACCTTATAGATAGTTTGCTGGAATCACTCCTCATAGGTATTTACTGCTGCTGTGGGTTTATTTTCATTATGTATTCTCATATTTCATGGGATTTGGGATTTGAGAAAGAGTTAGATGAACCTTGTCTTGAACCAGAAAACCTCAAAGAAAAATGACTTGGGAAAATTTTACCATATAAGCAGTAAATGAAAAGCATAAAGTGTTTACTTACTGTTAATATATACTCACACACTGCAGATTGAGCATCCCAAATCCTCAACTGTGCTGACATGGTGCTCAAAGGAAGTGCTCATTGTGGCATTTCGGAATTTTAGGCTCACAATGCTTATAAGTATAATGTAAATATTCCGAGATATGAAATACTCTGGTCCCAAGCATTAGATAAAGAATGTTGAACTTGCATTAAATATTGGAAAGCAATATATCAATACCAAAAATGTAAACTTTGGGGTGTGAGATGACAAATTGCAAGTTTTTTTTATTACCTTTTAAAAATTTGAATGTTAACTGTTCTGTTTTTGTACAGGTGGCCATAGCACACACTATTTTAAATTGCACACAAATTTTATGGTCACCCTTGTATATCATTTTTACAATTAGAAAAAAAAGTTCCTAAAATTGATGTTAATCTTATGGTGTTGTATTCCTGCAACTTGAAAGTATAGAGTTGGATTTTCCTTAAGTACAATTAATTGGAGATTTATTGAATCTGCACAGGCGACTGCTTCTCTGAGTCAGTCCATCCCAGTAGAAGGTTAAGTTGCCTTATATAATTTTTGTGCAGGCATACTACAGAAGCGAAAGGTGGCTGGTGTTGCGGTGGTGGGGGGGGTGTTTACAGCTTGGGGTAGTCATGGATACAGTAATGGTTATAGTTATGTAATAGTGATTAATACAGCCTTGGTTGACAATGGATATATCTTAAATCACAATGGTTATAGTTATGTAACCATGATTAATATAGCCTTGGTGGATTTCCACCATTGTTCATCCACTGAGAACTTGGGGTGGGGGGTTTGTGAAACTTGGGACTTCCTGTGCTTCGACTCTGGGGAGCATGGGAATGGGCTGGGAGAGCCCAAAGGGCAGGGGAACTGGCTGGAGGAGAGGGTGGAGGAATGGTAGAGGGCAGGAGAGTGGTTGAAAAAACCAGTTAGACTTATTTAATTTATTAAAAATGTATAGGAAACATTGTCAAATATAAAATAGTAATTAATGTTGTATCAATTATAATTATATATATGTTCCAATATTATAAAACACATTTGGCTTATAATGTATAAGCCAAAAAACATTTGGCTTATAATGTATAAACTTGGAGTTTCTTAATACGTAAACATGTGCAGTGTTATAAAGATCTATATTACTATGTACCTAATGGAAATGGCCTATGATTGATAACAAAACCGATATATACAATAGAAGAACATCTACTTTATTCTGAAGAATTCTTGCTGGTGTCTCATGATATAATTGTTTTAAAGTTAAATGGTTATAATGGTCAAAGACTTACAATCTTTGCCTGTGATACCATGTTTTAAGAGTTACAGGACAGGTGTCAGTTTTAGTTGCCTTGAGATTAAAGTATAGTAGATCCTCCATAGTTGAACACCTCCTTAAATTGAACTAATTTTCATAGATTGGACATGCATCATATGTACATATCATGACAGTAGGCCTAATTCCTTATGTTGACCACCTCTACTATATAGTCAACTATGTGAGTTGACCACCCAAGGGACTAAAATAAACTTGTCAACATACGGTAGTGGTCAACATAAGGAACTAGGTCTACTGTTGTGATATGTGTATTTGGTACATATCTGGTCTGTGAAAATTAGGTAAAGTTATGGAAGTGGTCAACCATGGAGGTTCTATTGTATTTGCAGAATGGCACTTAGATATTTAGGCCTGTAAAACATATTTGAGGAGAGATGGCTGCTCAGTTTGGCCACTTTTGGTGGTGTATCAGTTGGGATTGTATTCAGTTGTGAGTAATAAGTTCAGAGGAAGAGTTGCTTTGCAAAGTAACTTAAAGAGAGCAGCTTTTAAACTTTAACTTTTTCAAGTTCAGGTCATGTATAGTAGTTATGCCATCAAGGAGCCAGGTTCTTTCTATAATACTATTCTGATTTACTGTAGAGTAAGGCTTTGACTTCATGATAACAGGGTAGCTACTGTACCTCTAGAAATCTGTGATTCAGACAGGCAGAGTGGGAAGAGTATGCTAGTTAGGTTTGTCCCTTGTTATCAGAAAAACAATAGTTTCTGAAGGAACTGCACCCATTAGACTTCCATTTATGTTCATATGATCAGAACTGTCACAGTGCCATCTTAAGCTGTAAGAATATCTGAGAAATCAGGCTTTCATGAGTTTTGTTTTTAAAACCGGAGCTCATGGGCGGCACCTGTTGCTAAGTGGGTAGGGTGCCGGCCCCATATACTAAGGGTGGCAGGTTCAAACCCAGCCCTAGCCAAACTGCAATAAAAAAATAGCCCAGCATTGTGGTAGGCTCCTGTAGTCCCAGCTACTTGGGAGGCTGAGGCAGGAGAATCGCCTAAGCCCAGGAGTTGGAGGTTGGTGTGAGCCGTGTGATGGACGGCATTCTACCGAGGGCAACAAAGTGAGACTCTGTCCCTACAAGAAAAAAAAAATGGAGCTCATTGCTGTTCAAAATAAAATCAAGTTCTGTTAATAAAGGAGGAGAGGATGGATATTGGATAGGCAACTTACTGTGTCAACTACATGAGTTATGTGCTTGTAAATGGTAATTGAAGTCAGGAGTGTGATTAACATCACTCAAGGGGAGTATACATAGTAAGAAAATCAGTAAAGGAACCATAAGGAACTTTAGTTTAAAGGGGCAGGCAGAGGAATGTGTGTTCTCCAAAGGCACTAAGAAGGTGGCCACAAACGAGTGGGAGTATGTGGTGGTACACAAGTTAGGTAGGTAGACTGGGGAGGCTGAGGTTACTTTGCCTTATATGCTGGTGAGTCAAGTCCACCAGAAACTGAGACATGAACTTTTAAGATATGAAGTTGAGAAAAACCTTTGTTTTTTAAAGGCATGTTTAATTTTGAGAAGGGGGATATTGAAGATATTTGACAAAGATTAGAGGAGGATTGTTGTTTCTCAAGGGAAGTGTGATCCAGAGGGTCAGTATTGAAAGAAGGAAATAAGCACCTTTGCTGCCCTTGAAGAATCAGGAAAGATGTGTGAGTACAAGGGACTTTTGTAGTTTGATGACAGCAATAGGAAAGGTGACCTGCTGACTTCTGTCTTCTCTGTGAAAGGAGAAAAAAACATCATTTGCTGTGTGGGAGAGAGACAGCAGGTCTGAAGTAGGAAAGGATGGAAAAGTTCATCAATAAATGTAGAAATTCAAGAGAGCATGCAACATTGGTAATTTGGCTGCATTAAGAGCCCAGTCATGGTTAGAGGACCAGAATTTATGATAATTAAGGTCAGTTGTACTAGTCCATGCAGTGCTATTATCTTACATAGAAATTATTTTTAAAAATTTAGTTGACATTTTTGAATGATACCTATTAACACTTTGCAGGTATAAAACCATAAATTTGTACAAAAAGCAGTTAAAACTTAATAGTTTTCTTTGTCTTTAAAACAAGCAATTTATAACTAACATTTATTGATGCCCTGACAGAGTGAAGCACCTTATCTGCATCATTTCTACAGCCTGCACAAGAAACCTGTGCACTAGGCATAATTTTAGTCTTATTTTGAAGATGAAGCAAACTAGCCTCAGATAATTTAAATAACATGTTCTAGATCACATGGCTAGTTTAGTGGTGACACCAGAATTTGAACTACATACCTGACTCCAGAATGGTGTCATAACTATGACTGTGTATGGATTCAATCACACTAAATTACCTATCTCGTAGGTGAAAAATGATAAAAGTTATGGATACTTGATTCTACCTGATACACTTCCTCACCAGAATAATTGCCAGGGCTGGTGGACTGCTAACTTTGTGCCAGCCATTGCCCATATTTCGATTTCCATAATCTTTGGTAACATTTTGAAATACTTTCCATCTTTAATTTTCATGATTTTTAAGATCATCACTTTGTTAATTTTGAATAACATACATAATCTATTATAATGAGTACATTTTGATAGCAATATTTTTTGTGACTATACTGACAAAATTATATTTTAGAGAATCTGCTGGAAATCTCGACAAAACTTACAGAGGAATAAAAACATGGAAAATCTAGTATTTCACGAGATTTTTTTTGTACTTTCTGTAGCATCTGATTCATTGAGTGGTAGTCACTTAAGAGATTCTTGTGGGTTAGTTTTTAATTCAGTAAGTTTATGTCTTACTGTATATTTGTTGACTCTTGATTAACTTACATTCTCTTTCATTTATGCAGCTTATTCTGGGTAAAGAGAAAGAATGCCTTTCCATTTTACATCATCCCCCACTGTGAACAACTGCAACAACCACAATGATATTAATTAATAGCAAGTCACCTGTTCTCTCACTTTACTAATGAAATGTTCTTAAATTATATTTTAGCTAAAACTCCCATTTAAAATTAACTTAGAAATTGGAATTTTTCTCCAATTTGACTGTCATTAATAAAAGGATACAAAGAAATGCCTTGTGATAGTGTTTGGTTACTTATGAAGCTGGTGGAGGGACTTTTGGCCATCTTTTTTTTGCCTTACTCTATATTAGATGTTATGTGTATTTGAGACACTTAAAAGCGTCTAGCTAATTTGTGCTATGTGTTGAGGGCCTGATCTTAAGCTGTATGGTCTTGATATTTTCATGTCACTTTTAGTTCAGGTACAAGAATTCTTTAAAAAGGCATGAACAGTTAATTATGTGACCAGGAAAAATAATTTCCCTCAAGTTAATTGCACAAATTACTATAGCCCTAAAAGGTTAATGATTGTCAACCATCTTTGATGCATGGAGCCTATTACATGCCAGTATCATTTGAATAATTTATATATCTAGTCCTTCTTGGACACATAGGTTTCATCCAAAGGACAACTGTAATAGTGCTTTTTTTGATGTTTTAGGGAAAAATTTTAGACTGTTCAGCTAAAGAAGTCAGTGTTATGATCCATAATAGATTGTTATATTTCAAAGTATAAGACATTAAAACATTTTATATTTCAAAAGGTAAACATGACTCTTAATTTATTATCCTTGCTTTATAGAACTACCAAGTTAATACTTGAAGTTTATAAATAAATTTTTGTATTGTATTTTATACAGACTTAGCTTAAGTCTTAAAGAATTAGGTAGAATTAAGGAGCAGTTATCACTGTAGATATTTGAAATGAAGCTTCTTTTATAGCTATGTCATAGAAAAAATTTTAATTTTTTTTTTTTTTTGAGACAGTCTTACTATGCTGCCCTCAGTAGAGTGCTGTAGTGTCACAGCTCACAGCAACCTCAAACTTTTGGGCTTAAGTGATTCTCTTGCCTCAGCCTCCCAAGTAGCTGGGACTACAGGTGCCCACCACAATGCCCGGCTAGTTTTGGTTGTAGTTGTCATTGTTGTTTGGCAGGCCTGGGCTGGATTCAAACCTGCCAACTCTGGTGTATGTGGCTAGTGCCCTAGCCACTGAGCCACTTTAATATTATATTAATATTTTTTATTTTTAAGTTCTAAACTTTATTATGTATTTCTTAAACTTTGTGTTTTAGTGTTTTTTTTTAAATGTATACTTGTTTGGCTTTTGTAGTCATTAGCCACTTCTTAAGAGAGCTGGGATATACTTTATTTTCAAAAACAACATAATCCTGAAGAACATTCTGAAAAATACTAATTCTTTTAAGAGATGATTTTCCAAAAGGGATTCTGTGGTTCAACAAATCTGGGAAAGTCTATATATTTTCTTCTTAGAAGAGTTTCAGTGTACATTTACGTATTGAAGGATATAAGAAATGCTGGAGAAAATCAGTTCGACATGATCTAATCCAGTGTTCCCAAATTTACCTGATGAAGGTCACTTCTATAGTTGTTTTGCATAAT
The DNA here is from genome assembly GCF_000181295.1 of Otolemur garnettii. Lineage (NCBI taxonomy): Eukaryota > Metazoa > Chordata > Mammalia > Primates > Galagidae > Otolemur > Otolemur garnettii. Next base: position 2,868,108 of record NW_003852487.1, on the reverse strand, counting down.
GCCCATACACAACCTCAGAACATTCTGTGACTTTATGCTACATAACCATTTTGGAATATACTATTATATCATCTGTAACTTCCCTTCCCACATCTTGCACTTAAACATTCAAATGTAGTACTTTGTCTGCTACACTTATAAATATAAACATACCTGTATACTTATATATATTTAAACATATATGTACACATATAAAGATACACACATGCATAGTTGCATATTTTATTTACTACAATACTTGCAATATACAGCAAATAGTAGAATCAGAAAATATTTGTTGAATAAATGGATGAGAAAATTTTACCCGTCCCTGCCATATTCCCAACTGCCGCCTTCAAGTTACAGAAACCCCTGTCCCCAGGTTTAACAACGTGTGACATTCTGAAATATGCAGATATGATTTTTCTAGGAACACCTGAGACATGAACAACTAAACTATTTTTAGCACTGTTTCAGTACATGTATTAGGTGTGTCAAGGTAAAAGGCTCTGGATTTTGGGTTAGGACACCTAGCTAGGTTCAGGTCTAATGGGAGAATCCCGCCTGCTACTTCCATTCATATCATCTTGTGCAAGTTATGACTTTTCTCATGTATGAAGGAAGATAATTCCTTGTGGTGTGTAGGAATATAATATATAGAATGTATCAAAAATTTATGGTTAATTAGAAATTTTATCATGATTGTATATAGATCCCAATATGGGCTGAAGCTCTATTAAAAAACAAATGTAATTAACCTAAAATTTTTATTCCATTTGTATGTTGAAGAAAATTCCTATCTTATTTTTTATGAAGATACTCATTAAACTACAACCATAAAACACATATATTTTTACTATTAACGGATGGTAATGGATGGGCTTTTTCTATTGCTATTTAAAAATGTCCAGTGTTTTCCTAGTCTAAAAACTCCTGAAGGGCTGGGTGTGGTGGCTCGTGCCTGTAATCCTAGCACTCTGGGAGCCCGAGTAGGGAGAATGCTTGAGCTCAGGAGTTCAAGACCAGCCTGAGCAATAGTAAGACCCTGTCTAGCAAAAATAGAAAAAAAATAGCTGGATGTGGTGGTGCCTGCCTATAGTCCCAGCTTCTTGGGAGGCTGAGGCAGGAAGATCATTTGAGCCTAAGAGTTTGAGGTTGCTGTGAGCTATGATGATGCCACTGCACTGTACCTGGGTTAACAGAGTAAGACCCTGTCTCGGAAAAAAACAGAAAACCTAAAAAAGCTCCAAAAGAGTGTCTTCATGTTTTAGCTTCAGACCCTTTGCACATGTGAAATGTTCTTCCACATTCCAAATTCTGTCTGAATTGCTCCTTCCTTTGTGTCTTAATTTAGTCCTCACAGTCAACCTGTTACTTCCCTAACGATCAAAAAACTGCCCCGGTATGTATCTTTTTATCCCTTTACCCTACCTTATTTTTCTTCATAATTCTTAATCACTATCAGATATTTTATCATATATCATTTATGAAGTGAAATGGAGATCGTACTCCATGAGGATTAGTAAGATATTGCCATATCTAGTAATTCTAATTTTTTGGCAGTTTTTATGGCTTTATTTAAACAAAAAATGTGCATATGAGCTGTCTATTCATTTTATTCGCTGCACAGCCTGGTATTGGGATTAGTGACTCTGACAGCCAATTGGGCTGCTCTTTTCATGATGGCTTTGCAATTCTTGGAGGAAATATCATGAGTAATTTCTGCACAGTAAGATTTGTTGTACATCAGCAGCACTTCCAGCCCCTTGATGTTGTAAATGAGAAACTTCTGGAAACCACTTGACAGCATGTGCTTTGTTTTCTTGTTACTCCTGTAGCCAATGCTGGGCATCAAGATCTGGCCCTTAAATCTTCTCTGAACCCTGTTGTCATTACCTCTGGGTTTCCACCAGTTATGCTTAATTTTGACATATCAGTCTGACTGGTGCCGAATAAACTTCTTGGTTCTCTTTTTGGCCATCTTTGGCTTCACAAGGGGTCTGAGGGCGGCCAAGATGTGGAATAGGAGATGGCTGGCACTTCCATATGTAAAGCTCAGTAATTCTCATATTGTTTTATTGTTTAGGATTCATTGAGGTTACAAAGAATTAGATTGCACTGATTGCATTTGTTAAGTAAATTCCCTCTTATAATTGTGTCTGGCCCCCAAGAGGTGTGCCATTACACTGTGACCCCCGCCCCTGCAGCCTTCTTTCCCTCTCCCTGTCTGCTTCCTCATTCCCATTTTTTTTTTGGAGCAAATTTTTATCTACTTATATAGTTTCCACACTCATGATTTATGCACTTTAGAACTAAGAAAGCTGTCAGATATGTTATTTAGTTGTGATACTTTCATAAAATTCTGTAATAAATTTACTACCAAAGTATACAAGCTTTTTTCCTCTCTACAGGGACATTTTTATCCCATATAAGGGAAACTGGTAAAGAATGTTAGAGATTTTTCACTAGCCATATAATGTTAATCATATACACTAAGGGAAATTTTTCTTGACAGATTAGGTAGTGATAGGAAATAATGGAATCACTTATTTTTAGATTAACTTTTAAAAAATACTTGGTAGGAATAAGACTCATTTTAAACATTAGCATCCATCCAAATTATCATAACTGATTGTGTGATATAAGGTTAGTGATATTTGAAGATGTAGAAGGTTGGGTTTTATACTGTATCTATTAGAAATAAGTTTTTTTATTTTTATTTTTTGGTGATACTTTTAATAGTATGGAGGTTAAAAGTTTGACTATCAGGAATTTTTGGTTACTTTAGGAAAAAACAGAAAATTCTTCCTTTAAAAGGGTTAAGGTTTTATGAGATAGAACTTGGTATCACTTCATATAGCTTTACATCATAGACTTTTGTAATAATTTCAAAATATACTTTGATATTTTACTGAGAGTTAAAAGTGCTGTCTAGAAGGATTGTCTAGCTTTTCTTAGGTTACTTATGATATTCAGATTATTTTCCACCTTCTCTCTTGAGATATTTTCCTCTTACTCTGGATGTTTAACTGTGTGGCTTCTGAAAAACATTTTCCTAAGTATACCCAGTCTACCTGTTCATCATTTCCAAGGTCATGCTGCTTTTCTAATGATAGGCAGGGAATACCTTTGTACTTGGTGGCTTACGTTTAGTGCCAAGGACTCAATTTCTTGGGGACACTTTCTGTTAGTTAACAGCTATTCTCACCATGTTTATCTTCTGGGAGACTGGGTGCTGCTCTCTTTTTTAACACTTTGGTCCAAGAATAGATAACATAAAATTGACACAAAGCTATCCTTTTAAAAAGACATCTTTTATGAATACTGCAGCATAATGAAGGAAAGACAACCCAGAGTACTCTAAATAATGAATTTAGGCATTCTGACTTTAGAGCTATGGCATATTTATCTTTTAAGAAGTTGAGACTATTTACTTTCCCTTAAGTGCCTTTTTGTATTTCAAAAAAGGTTACATATGTTTCCTTTCCCTGACAAATTACAAAAAGGTATCATCTCTAGGCACATCCCTCCTTTTCCCAGTCTGAACCAGGCCTAAGTTAGGGTACCTGGTTTCTAGGGCATGATTTCTGCCTCCACTTATGTCCTTAACCTGGGGAATTTTGTATAGGTTATGTGTATGTGTGGTCCTGCATTAGGGGTTGTGTGCTGAGGATTGTCTTAGCTCTCCTTTTACCTTCATAAAGCATAGACCACCTTTAACAACACTGAATGCCACCCTCTGCTCCCAACTGATATTGATAACTTAGAGGCCCCTCATCTCCTTCATGTCCAGAGACCATCATCTTTTATCTCCCCTCAGGAAGGAGCTCACCCCCATGAGCTCTTTTGAAGCTTTATCTTCTTTTTGGCAACCAGCACCAGGGCTGATCTCATTCTTGTGCTGAGATTGTCTTTTACTATATAATAATAAAATCTTATATTTCCAACATTATGTAAGAGCTCCCTATGCCAGTCACAATAATTTTTTTATCCTATACCAGATCTCCAAGTTTTGAAGATAAATATTGCTCGCTATTTCACTTTTGTGTGTGTTAAAATATGTTGCTTAAAAGAGTTCTGGAGATGGATGATGGTGATGGCTATACAATATGAATGTACTTGGTGTTACTCAATTATACACTTTTAAAATGGTGAGGATGGTAATTTTTGTTATGTATACTTTAACACAATAACAAATTAAAACATTGCTTAATAAAACATACAACTTGATAAAGTTAATGTAGTTTTTATTGTATACGAGGAACAAGAGAAACCAGATTTTGGCACCTGGTAGGTGAGGTGCTGCTATAACAAATACCTAAAAATGTGGAAGTGGCTTTAGAAATGGTCAATGGGTAGAGGCTTGAGTAATTTTTGAGGTTGCATGAGAAAACCTAAGTTGCATTGAATAGACTATTGGGGATGTTAAAGTCTACTAGTGAGTGCTCAGAATGAAACTAGGAGCTTGTTGGAAACTTGGGAAAACAGATTCTGGTTAGGTGGAAGTAGAAACTTTAGCTGAATTGTATTCTACGGTTTTATAGAAAGCAGAACTTGTAAGTGATGAACTTGGATATTTAACTAAGGGGATTTCCAAGCAGTGTTGAAAGTGTTGCTTTAATTCTTCTTTATGGTAAAATGCAAGAAGAAATTCTGCCTGTGCACTGTAGCTTCAGCTTTATGTTGGACCTTCTAGTGTGCCTCTGACAGCCTTCCTTACAGACTACTTTCTGAGAAGCAAGGTTTATTTATTCACTTAGAATGAAATGTCATATACAAGAGTTTGGATTTGATTATCAGCCTTCTAAGTGTTTACCACTGACAATGACTTTACTGATAGAATTACAGTTACTTAAGTCAATATATAAGAATTGTGAATTTTCTTACTGTTTTGCTAACTTTTCTGGGAAGTGTATCTCCTACCTGGGACCAGTGAATGTGACTTTATTTGGAAATAGGCTTTCTTTTTTTTTTGGCAGATGTAATAAAATCCTAATGAGGTCATACAGGATTAGGATGGACTAGAATCTAGTGACTGGTGTTCATATGTAATGAAGAGAATTTGGACATAGGTACACATGGGGAGAATGCCATGTGCAGATGGAAACATTTGGAGTTATATAACCATAAGCCAATGAATGTCCCAAAATTGTTGGCAATCCCCAGAAGCTAGGAGAGAGGCTTGGAATAGATTCTCCCTTTTAGCCTATGAGAAGGAACGAACCCTACTGACACCCTGATCTTGGACTTTGGGCTTTCAAAACTGTAAGAGAGTAAGTATCTGTTGTTTTAAGCCAGTTATTTTGATATTTGTTGTAATGGCCCTAGCAGACTAATACAGTAGAACCTCTACAGTTGACCACCTCCTTGAGTTGACTTAATTTTCATAAACTGGACATGCACCACATGTACATACCAGTCAGTAAGCCTAATTCCTTATGTTGACCACCTCTGTTGTTGATCAGTTTGTTACAGTCCCTTGAATGGTTGACTTATAGAGGCTCTACTGTGTATCTTTTGTCAAGTAAAAGTTAAATAGTGGACTCCAACAAATTATTTTTTAAGAACCGAACAGAAAATGTTACTCATTCACAGAGCCAAGATCTGCTATGACTGTTTTCCACATTTGGAATTCTAGAAGTTTAAGTTAGCTACTGTAGCTTCTTGGGTAATTCTTTAACCTTTGCATCAGGTCAGATTTAGAATGGAGTATAAAGATCTTGGACACAGCATCAAACTTAATATCAAATTGAGAAAGGACAAGAATGAACTAGAAGGAAGGCTACATGAACTGGTGCCATGTCTTATGCAATTTATTTCTTTTTGTGTAATATTTGCCTTGGGCTGGCCAGGGAAATAATAGATTGATTTTATAGAAGCCAACTCTTAAAAATGACTTTTCTATTATTCTTTACCTCTGTCCTATCAACCTCACATGACCTTTGTTCCCTGTGCACCTCGAATGTAAGCAGTTCCTTGTAGCAATGCTAGAAGTAAAAGGATTCTTTATTTTGTGGAGTTGTCTCTGGAAATTTTGTTGAAAAGTAAATTTGGAAGTGAAATTATGTCTTTTTATTTTAGTTTTTCTGTTGTGGAATAAAAATTCCCTTCCATAAAAGAATAATTGTACCCAAAACATGCTTAAAAAATTTTAAAGTACATCTATGTATCCTGTTACATAGGATATGTAAAATTCAAATACTTCTAAAGTACACATCATATAATTATAATAAAATATGCACTTTACCTAAGGTTAAATTTAATAAACACCATGTAAGGCTTTTATGGAGAAAAATAAATGCACCAATGATAACATTCATGATAGAAAGTATCAGTGTCATGAAGATGGCCATTGTCCCCCTCTTAATTCATAAATTCAGTTCTAATAATTGAACATTTAAGATATTTTTACTCCAGACATTTTAAAACTTTATAAAAGTAAAAGGAATAGTATAACAAATCCTGTGTACCCATCATCCAGCCTTGACAGTTAACCAATGTTTATAGTTATTAATAGTTCCTGGGATTTAGTGAGGATGTTTTGTTTTTCTGGGGAATTTTAAAGCAGGACCAGAGATCATCAGGGATTTTACCTCTAATTGCTTATCTTTGCATCTCTGGTATGTACTTATTTTAAAAAATGTATACTATTACATGATAATATCTAAAGAAATTAATATAATTCTTTAATTTCCCATTCATATTTCTCCAGTTATCTCCAAAGATGGCTTTTTATGGTTGCTTTGAGTCAGGGTATAAACAAGTTCCCCACATTTTAGTTGGTAGTTAGGCCTCTTAAGCTTCTTTCATTGTGTAATAGTCTCCCCTTTTTATTTCATACAGTTGATCTGTTGAATTTATGGTTGTATGTGTTTGTGTATGTTTAGGTGGTATGAGCCTGATTTCTCTGCTATAAGCTTTCTACCTGAGGTTTTAGCATTTATTGATGATTGTCGCCCAGAACTATAATTTCTTCAGGGGTTGTAAAACAGTACATTTCTAATTATATCATTCTTCATGCTTTTATTAACTAGAATCCTTTGTAGAACTTATCTCTGTCAGCTGTGTAGTTAGAATAAAATAGCTTTTACTAGAAGAGCAGGATAAATGCTTATGGTCTTTTTTCCTTTTTCAATTTTCAGAGACCTGCTTGGTCATCTACAGCTATCTAACATTACCACAGAATTTTAAGGGGTTGCAACAATAATTGTTTAATTATATATCAGGAATTTTGGAGAGCTTAATTGGGCAATTCTGTTCTATGTTGTAGAAAGTATTAACATTTAGCCTATGGGTGGGCTGGTCTGGATGCTCCCAGATAGCTTCATTCACATTCACATTCACCTTGGGTGGGGATGACTAGAATGGCTCACCAGGGACTATTGATCAAGAATGTCTCTACATGTTCTCTTCAGCATGATGGTCTCAGAGTAGTTGGACTTTTCCACAGCAGCTTAGTTCCTTAAGAGAATATTCCAGACCACCATCTTGGTTCTGCGTTCCCTGCACAACATGCCTGGTGAAGCCATGAAAACCATCCCTGCTGCAGATCTAGGAGTTGACACAGCCTCAGACTGAGACAGTGTCTGGAACAGAATTTGACAGAGATGAATCACTACCAGAACTAGAAGAACAAGATTACACACAGGCAATCACAACTGAAATCAACATTAGAACTAGTCAGTAAAGCAAAATCAAGTTAGAGTGAAAAGGCAGGGAAGGCTATATCCAAACTGGGTCTTTGACAAGTTACAGGGGTTACTAGAGTCACTATCTGGAAATCTAAGAATATCCTCTTTGTCATCATAAAGCCAGATGTCTACAAGAACCCAGCTTCAGATACCTACATAGTTTGTTTTTTTTTTAAATTTTTTTTTTTTATTAAATGATAGCTGTGTACATTAATGCAAACATGGGGTATAGTGGAGTGTTTTCGTAACAATTTGAAATATTTTTGTCAAACTGGTTAACATAGACTTTATGTCATTTACTTAGTTATTGTGTTAAGACATTTATACTCTAGTTTTTGAAAGATTCAGTTATACCCTTGTAAGACAGACCATAGAGGTGACCTTTCCAATCACCCTCCCTCCACCCATCTACCCTTCTCCTCACCCCTCCTCTCCCCCTCCTCTCCCCCTCCTCCCCTCCCCCACCATATTCTTGGGCTAGAATTAGGTTGTAGCTTTCATTTGAGAACTATAAATTAGTTTCATAATAGGGCTGTGTACATTGGATACTTTTTCTTCCATTCTTGTGATACTTTGCTAAGAAGAACATTTTCCAGTTCCATCCATGTAAACATGAAGGAGGTAAAGTCTCCATCTTTCTTTAGGGCTGCATAGTATTCCATGGTGTACATATACCACAGTTTATTGATCCATTCGTGGATCGATGGGCACTTGGGCTTCTTCTATGACTTGGCAATTATGAATTGGGCTGAAATAAACATTCTGATACAAATATCTTTATTGTAATGTGATTTTTGATCTTCTGGGTATATACCTAATAAAGGAATTGTAGGATCAAATGGCAGGTCAATTTTTAGTTCTCTTAAGTGTTCTCCAGACATCTTTCCAAAAGGAACGTAGTAGTTTGCATTCCCACCAGCAGTGTAGAAGTATTCTCTTTTCTCCACATCCACACCAGCAACTTTGGTTTTGGGATTTTGTGATATGGGCTAATCTTACTGGAGTGAGGTGATATCTCAAAGTAGTTTTGATTTGCATTTCTCTAATGATTAAGGATGGTGAGCATTTTTTTCATGTATCTATAGGCCACATGCCTATCTTCTTTGGTGAAATTCCTCTTCAAGTCCTTTGCCCACCCTACAATGGGATTCACTTGTGTTTTTTTTTTTGCTAATGCGTTTGAGTTCTCTATGGATTCTGGTTATTAAACCTTTGTTGGAGACATAGCCTGCAAATATTTTCTCCCACTCTGAGGGCTGTCTGCTTGCTTTACTTACTGTGTTCTTGGCTGTGCAGAAGCTCTTTAGTTTGATGAGGTCCCAATAGTATATTTTTGATGTTGCTTCAATTGCCCGTGGGGTCCATCTCATGAAGAAATCAGCCTGGGCGAATTTTTAAAGTGTTTTCCCTACACTTTCTTCTAGTATTTTTATGGTTTCGTGTCTTTCTATCTTAGTTAATGGTGAAAGGTGTGGATCCAGTTTCAGTCTTCTACAAGTTGCCAGCCAGTTTGCCCAGCACCATTTGTTAAATAGGGAATCTTTTCCCCACTCAATGTTTTTAATTGGCTTGTCAAAGATCAAATAACAGTAAGTAGGTGGGTTCATCTCTTGGTTCTCTATTATGTTCCATACATCTACGTGTCTATTATTGTGCTAGTACCATGCTGTTTTGATCACTATCGATTTATAGTCTAGTCTGAGGTCTGGTAGCGTAATTCCTCCTGCTTAGTTTTTATCCCTGAGTAATGTCTTTGCTATTCAAGGTTTTTTCTGATTCCATATAAAACAAAGTATTATTTTCTCAAGATCTTTAAAGTATGACAGTGGGACTTTAATGGGAATTGCTTTGGGTAATATGGACATTTTAACAATGTTGATTCTTCCTAGCCATGAGCATGGTTTATTTTTCCATTTGTTAACATTTTCAGCTGTTTCTTTCCTTAGAGTTTCATAGTTCTCTTTATAGAGATCTTTCACATCTTTTGTTAGGTATACTCCCAAATATTTCATCTTCTTTGGTACTACTTTAAATGGTATAGAGTCCTTGACTGTTTTTTCAGCTTGGCTGTTGTTGGTATATGTGAAGGCTACAGATTTATGAATGTTGATTTTGTAACCTGATACGCCACTGTACTCCTTGATTACTTCTAAGAGTTTAGTAGTAGAATCCCTGGTATCTTCCAGATATACAATCATATCATCTCTGAAAAGTGAAAGTTTAATCTCTTCTGTTCCTATATAGATACCCTTAATCACCTTTTCTTCCCAAATTGCAACAGCTAGAACTTCTATTACAATGTTAAATGGCAATGGGGACAATGGGCAACCTTGCCTGGTTCCTGATCTGAGTGGAAATGATTTCAATTTAACTCCATTGATTACAATATTGGCTGTGGGTTTAGTATAGATGGCCTCTATCAACTTGAGAAATGTCCCTTCTATACCAGTTTTCTTAAGTGTTCTGAGCATGATG
>NW_003852487.1:2847120-2856954 GCF_000181295.1 Otolemur garnettii | reverse complement strand
CTGCAGATTCCTGTTGTTACTGAGTTCAACTTTTATTCCATGATGGTCCGAGAAGATGCATGGAATAATTTCTATTCTTTTAAATTTACTTAGGTTAGACTTATAGCCTAAGATGTGATCAGTTTTGGAGTATGTTCCATGGACTGAAGAGTAAAATGTGTATTCAATTTTGTCAGGATGAAATGTTCTGTAGATGTCTGTTAGGTCCAAAAGATGAATGGTTAAATTTAAATCTAAAATTTCCTTGCTAAGCTTCTTATTGCAGGATCTATCCAACACTGCTAAAGGAGTGTTAAAATCTTTAAAATCTCCGACTATGATAGAGCTGGGAGAGATCAAGTTGCTCATGCCTGTTAGAGTATCTCTTATAAATTGAGGTGCATTCTTGTTGGGTGCATAGATATTGATAATTGAGATCTCATCATCTTGGATATTACCCTTAACAAATATAAAATGGCCATCCTTATCTTTGCTTATTTTTGTTGGTTTAAACCCTAATGTATCTGCAAATAAAATTACAACACCATTTTTCTGGTTTCCATTTGCCTGAAATATAGATGACCATCCCTTCACCCATATTTAAAGTAATATGTGATTCTTTGATACAGCAGATATCTGGTCTGAGTTTCTGTATCTAATCAGCCAATCTGGGCCTCTTTATAGGGCAGTTTAAGCCATTCACATTGATTGAAGTTATTGAAAGACCTGGTGAGATATTGGTCCTCGAGTTGCTTGAAAGTCCAGTAGACATTTTTCATCCTTTCGCCACTGTGGAAGTTGGAATTTGATCAAAAGTTTCTGGGTGTGTTTACTTTTGTAGTGGGGGATTGCAGTGGTTATTATGGAGGATAGGCTTGAGAATTTTTTGGAGAGCTGGTTTAGTTATGGCAAATTTCTTCAACATGTGGATGTCATTAAAGTATTTAATTTTTCCACTATAGATGAAACTCAGTTTAGCTGTATATAGGATCCTGGGTTGGAAGTTGTTTTGTTTTAGGAGATTAAAAGTTGCTGATCATCCTCTTCTAGCCTGAAAGATTTCAGCAGGCAGATCTGCAGTCATTCTAATACTCTTTCCTTTGTAGGTTATGATTTTCTTGCGTCTAACCGCTTTCAGAATTTTCTTTTTCATATTAGTGTTAGTGAAGTTAATTATGATGTGCCTGGGGGATGTCTTGTTTGGGTTGAGTCATGCTGGGGTTTTGAAACTATCTGCTATCTGAATTTCAGAATCTCTTGGTATGTCTGGAAAGTTCTCTTTCAAAATTTCATGAAGAAGAGCCTCTGTGTTTTGTGAGGCAGCTTCATCACTTTCAGGGATTCCTATAAGGTAAATATTAGTTTTCTTAGAATTATCCCAGAGCTCTCTGAGAGAAAGATCCATTTTTGCTTTCCATTTCTTTTCATCTTTGCACTCTTGGGCTTGTTCAAAAGCTTTGTCTTTAATGTCAGAGATCCTTTCTTCAGCCTGTTCCACTCTGTTACGAAGAGATTCTACTGTATTTTTCAAATCTTTGAGGTCTACCAACCCTTGCCTCAGTGTTTCAGAATCTTTGATCATTTTATCTTTGAAATTGTTGAATTCTTGAGTCATCTTTTGAATAATTTCTTGAGGCATTTTTTGAATAATTTCTTGAAGTTCTAGCTCTTTCCTTTCTTCCATTCTGTTAATCTTATTTGCTATCCACATTCTGAACTCGATTTCTGTCCTCTCAGCCATTTGTTTATGGGTTGGATCTTCAGATGCATCTGCCACATCCTTCCTTGGGGGAGTTGATCTACTCTGGTTATTCGTATTACTGGAGTTTTTCCACTGACTCTGCCCCGTGCTGGATTTACTCCGTTTGGCTAGGTGAGCAGGTAAGAGGAAGTTGGGTTGGGGGCTCCGGGAGTTGTATTTTACTAGCCTTTTTGGGCAAAGACTGGGACTGGTGTCTGTACCTTTTCCCCTAGAGCTTTGCCAAGGATGCGTATAATGCTACGGTCTGAGAGCCCGGGGGCCTGCTTGTCTCTATCTTGTTTTCTGCTGGTCTCTGTTCTACCTTAGAAAATTAATTACTCTGGGTTAAGATCTCAGCTGTGGAGAAATATCAGCGATTAAGCCACCCCTCCCCTCACAGGCGACAGTTGGGAAAGGAAAACCACACCTTCCTTCAGCCACACCCCCAGGGTATCACTTTAGATAGTTATCAGGTGATTGGCCCAGTTCAAGAGATCTAAATCAAGTTTCCCAGTCAACACTCGTGTCAAGTGTGTGAGTTCAAGAGGTCTCTGCCAACTGTACAGCAGAAGTCTTCTGGCAGCTCAGTTATGACTCTCTCCGGTGTTCTGTGGGTTCAGAAGGACCTACCCAGCAAATAAATTATTCTAGAAAAGTTGATGCCTCCTTCCCCACCTTGTACTTTCATGACACCCATACTGGAGACCCCGCAGGGCTGTGACCCAGTTGCCCAATAAGCAAATGTGGCAGGGCTTTGTGTCTGCCAGAATCAAGGTAGAGTCAATGCCAGCTCCACTCAGTTACTGCGCTTTGACCCCTGCCTACAAAGGGAGCTGAGGCCTGACTGTCTCAGGCACTCAGTGACAGCTGGAGAATGTTCTACCTGAAGACAATTTAGGCCTGAGAAAATACAGAGAGCATCAGAGATTCTCCCACAACCACCAGTTAATTTGCCCAAGTCAAGAGATCCAACCTATTGACCTGATCAGTACCCACTCTCTGGTTGGAAAGATCACAAGGTCTCCAGCAACTAGATAATAAGAGTTTACTGGTAGCTCAAGTGTGGCTCTCTCTCATGCTCTGAGGAGTCAGAAAGGCCTGTTCAGTAGATGATTTGGAGTAAGGAGGCTGATGTCTCTTTCCTCTCCTTACTTGCCCTTTGCCACTGGACTCTGGTAATCTCAGTCTCTGGTAACCCCACTACCAGTCTCTGTTAACCCAGACTCTGTAACCCAGTCCTGTCCAATAGGTGAGTGAGTCAGGGTTTTGTGCCCACCAGAGTCCAAGTAAAGTCAATGAGTGTGTTAGGGTTTTGTGCCTGCCAGAGTCCAAGTAAAGTCAATGCTTCCACCACTTGGTGACCACTCTTTGTCGCTAGCCAACAGAGATAGTTGAAGCCTATCGGCCTCAGGCACTCAATGGGAGCTGGAGAAACGTGTATTTATCTATCTCTTCTCTCAGCTCAGCTCCCCACCTTCAGCTTCGTTGGGTTCTTCTGGCAGTTGTCTCTCCCCCTGAACTGGAGTTTATGTTCAAAGCTAGCTCCAGTCAGCTCTCATCCCCTGTTCCTCCATATTCTTATTGAATTATGAAAATTGGAGTTAGGGAATATAACCTCACCTATAAACCTGAGGATTTAGCAAAGTACAAAACACATTGAAACCAAGCAGACAAATAAACAGACTAAAATGCTACCAGACACACAAGCACACCGATGCCCAGACAATCAGAAACAAGTAAACAAACATACAAAAAAGAAAACAAAATACAAACAAAAAAGATAGTAGTAATAAAAGAGAACCACAAAAATGGTGGTCATAAAATGATAGAAAAAACAAAAAGCAAAACAAAGAAGAAAGAAAATAAAAAAAAAAAAAAGGAAAAGGAGGGCACCACTAAGAAAAATACTGTTCTTTTGAATATATACAAACAAACCGCTTTGTAAATGCTGTGGGGTTCCAGTTTAATGGAAATAGTTATGCTGCAATATACTTTCTAGACAGCAGGTGGTGCTGTGAGTGGTTCCCAGCTAAAACCAAAAAAAAGGGGCGGGGGGTCTTTACTGGCAGGTTGTACAGATTCTCCCTACAACAGTTCCCGTAAAGTGTAGGGTGTCCTGGACTAGCTTCAGATGCCCAATGGCTGGCTGCAGGTGAGATTGGGCTCTCCACGCTCCTGGGAAGGGTGTTATGGAGACGCCATATTTGGAGTTTTACATTACATCTGGTTCCTGGCTGGCCGCTACTCCTATCTGTCCTCCAAACTTGGCACACAAGTCCACAGTTCTCCAGATTTTCCACTGAACTCCTAGTTTCCCTTCAAACAGGAAATTCTTATGGTCTATCAGAAAAGAACTGGGTGCTTTTTGTGCCCACCACTTTCAGTCTGTTTCTGCGGGGGAAGAAGCTGGTTACCTCTGGTTTCCACAGTGGCACGCACAAAAGACTTTTTGGTGTTTGTATGAAGGGAACTGATTCCCTCTGTGGGTCACTGTGTCAGTACAACTCCACACAGACTTCCACGATTATAGGATGGATCAGTTCCTGAGTGGAGTCCCTTTCCCTCAAATTTCTGTCCAATTGCCTGGATCCCTGATGCCCCAAACTGGGTCCAATTTGCTCCCCTTTCTGGCTGCCAGATTCCACTTGGGAGTCTACGCCTCACCACTCTCTCCGTGAAACACCCAAACTCCCCATGTATTGGGCACAGAAGTCCTTCGTGGGGGAGGGATTGGTTTCTGCCTCTCAGGGCACTAGCCACAGACCTGGCGCTGTTTCAGCTGCTGCCCTGAGTTTTTTCTGGCAGACACCGTAGTTCTGGGCTACACTTCCTATTCAGCAATTCACCTCCTAGTTGCACGCCCTGCACTGCTTGTCCATGCCAGCACTCCACGCGGGGAAAAATCCAGCCCCTCCACTCTTACCTGAAACCGCGAGGAGAGTTGACCCAGGAATGCATCCCCTCTGCCATCTTGCTCCACCTTACCCAGATACCTACATATTTTTTGGTGAAGCCAAGATTGAGGATTTATCTTAGCAGGCACAGCTAGCAGCTGCTGAGAAATTCAAAGTTCAAGGTGAAGCTGTTTCAGACATTCAGGAAAACACACAGACTTGAACTTGTACTGAGGGGAGTGAGGAGGAAGAGGTTGATGAAGCTGGTGTGGATGTTAAGGACATAGAATTGGTCATGTCACAAGCAAATGTGTCAAAAGCCAAAGGCAGTCTGAGCTCTGAAGACCAACAGTAATAATATTGTAAATGCTGTTATGGAACTAACAATGTAACCATCAAGAAAAAATATGAGGACTTTTTTGGTGTTTCAAAAGAGTAACTGCAGCTTGGTTTGAAATTTCTACTGTTTCTGTCATTAATAAGATTATGGCTTGTTGGATGAAAAAAATAAGAATATTCTGTTAGCCTCAGGTCTAGATTTGTATCCCAACCTTGAAGGCTTAGCACATTAGTTCTATTGCATTCTTTTGGCACACACATATATACATATACACATACACACATATATACACATATAGGGGGGTAGAAAAGAATTTGCAGCTGTCATTACCATAAAACCCTAGTAGATTCCACTAGGGTGACCAAAGATTTCTTAAAAATTGAATAATCATTAATGATAATCATTATTAACTATTAATCAAGTTAATCATTATTAACTTGAGTTTTAAAAAATATATTTACAGTTTTTAATTCTTGTTGCAAGTTTTTATCAACACTCAAATTGTCATACCTTTGGCCAGTTGAGATACCTATAGGTTGGATCTTGTGACTTTTTGAGGTGACTCCATTAGTTTTTTTGTTTTAATTTCTTTTATTGTGATAATATATGTACACAGACATGCACACAGATAAAATTTGCCATTTTAATCATTTTTCAGAGTGCAATTTATTGGCATGAATTACATTCCCAATATTATACAGCCAACATCACTATTTATAAGACTTCTTCATCATGCCAAACAGAAACTCTGCAACCATTAAATGAAAATATCCCTTTTTCCCCTCGCCTAGACCTGAGTAACTTCTCATCTACTTTCTTTATGATTTTTGCCTGTTCTAGGCATTTCATATAAGTGGACTCATGTAGTATATGTCCCTTAATTTCTGGCACTTTTATAATTTTAATTTTGTTTTCAAGTTTTGTCTATATTCTAGCATGTATCAGAACTTCATATCCTACGTTTTGTGTATTCATGTATTGAAAGACACTGAGGTGTTTTTGTTTTTAATTTTTTTGTGCGTGTATTCCAAAAGTACAGCTGAACAAAATCACTGAGTCATATAGTAATTTAGTGTTTAGCTTTGTGAGGAACTGGCAAACTGTTTTCCATAGTGAGTTTACATTTCTATCAGAAATGTATTTTCTGTTTTCTGATACTATAGTTATCCTAGTAGGTGTGAAGTGGTATCTATACAGAAGTGTTCGTGGTAGCACAGGTAAGAGTGAAAAAAAATTGAATTAGGCATCTGAAAAGAATAAACTGAATTATTTATACAGCAGAGTATTATAGAGCAGTTAAAACAAATGGGTAAGATTGCATTTCTCATATGGTTTAATTCTTAAGGGTTGGATGGAAAGGATTGGATCTGTAAAATCTTTGAGATATGACTGGTATGAAGAATTATTAGATAAATTGTTCTGTCATTTGGAAAACAGTTTTATAATGTATCATACAATTAAAAATTCAAGGCCAGGTGTGTTAGCTCATGCCTGTAATCCTAGCCTGTAATCTGGGAGGCTGAGATGGGTAGATTGCTTGAGCTCAGGAGTTTGAGACCAGCCTGAGCAACAGTAAGACCTCAACTTTAAAAATAGCTGGATGTTGTGATGAGTGCCTATAAATTCTAGCTACTCTTGAGGTTGAGGCAAGAGAATCACTTGAGCCCAATAGTTTGAGGATGCTGTGAGCCATGATGGCAGGGCATTCTACTAAGGGTGGAAGAGTGAGACTCTGTCTCCAAAAAAAAAAAAAATTATATAATCTGCCACTCAGCAGTATGTTTACTACCTTTATATATATTGGGAACATATATATGATCTTCATGCCAGCACCGGTCACAATACCAAAAGTTTTAGAAACAATAAGAATGCTCTATGAAAAAAAAATAGATGAGTAATCTCTGTATTCATTCTATGGAATACTGTATAGCCTTCATGCAATATGCCATGCTATAGATCAGAAATTTTTTGCTAAAAAGTTAGTTTTATTTTTCAGAGTACTTGAGGTATATCTTACATATAAAATCAACTTGTTTCAAGACATTTCGATTTTTAGTGGCTTTGTTGAGCAGTGTATCTGTCATCATATATGTTTTAGAACATTTTCATTCACCTTCTTCCCACATTAAGATTCCTCCTGCTCATTTATAGCCAATTGCTGTCTCTGCCTCCTACACTCCTCTGGCAACCACTACATTTGCCATAAATTTGCCTTCTGTGTATATTTTATATCAAAGTAGTTTACAGTATGTGGTCCATAAATTTGCCTTTTATGCACATTTTATATAAAAGTAGTATACAATATGTGGTTGCTTTGTCTAATTTATTTCATGTAGAGCAGAGGTTCTCAATCTGTGGGTCATGACCCTTTTGTAACAATGAAAACACATCCTGTATATCAGATGTTTATGTTATGATTCATAATAGTAGCAAAATTACAGTTATGAAGTAGCAACAAAAATAATTTTATGGTTGGGACAACATGAGGAACTAACTGTATTAAAGGGTCACTTCATTAGGAAGGTTGAGAGCCACTGAATAATGTGTTCGAGTTTAATCTATGATAGAGAATGTCACTATTATATTCCATTTTATGGCTGCATGGTATTCCTTTGGATAAAACACAAATTGTTACATATTTTAGTTCTTTCTACTTTTTGGTTGTTATGGTTAAGGCTGCTTTGAACATTTGTCTGCAAGTCTTTGGGTGCACATATTTTTATTTCTCTAACTATGGTATTGGTGGATTGTGCAGTGCTTTTGTGTTATAGTTTTTGAGAAACTGTCAAATAGTATTCCAGACCGAGTGCACATTTTACATTTCCATTAGCAGTGTGTAAAGATTCAATTTCTACACATACCTTTGCCAATATTTATTTTGTTATAAGGGTTCTCTGTAAATTTTGCATACAAGTTCTTTATTTCACATATGTTTTGAAAACATTGTTTTCTAGTCTTCTCTTGTCTTTTCATTTGCTTAATGGTGTTTTTGAAGTTAATAATTTGAGAATTTCGATGAGGTATAGTGTATCACTTTTTTCTTTTGTGGGCAGTGCTTTTGTTTTATTTAGTGTTTTATCTAAAATATTTGACTAATTAAGGCCTTAAAAATTTTGAAATCTAGGATTTATTTTGAGTTAACATTTGTGTATGATGTGAGGAGGGAGAGGGTCTAAGATTATATTTTTGCAGTTGAATATCCAGTTGCACTGGTTTTATTGGTTGAAAATTATCTTTTACTAGTGTATTGCCTTGGCATGTTTGTTGAAAATTAATGGACTATAAATATAAAGATATATTTCTAGATTTTTAATTATTTTACACTGATCAGTGCCTATTCTTTCTGCTAGTACTATATTTCCTTGATCTCTGTAGCTTTAATGTAAGTTTTGAAATTGAGAAAAGAAAGTTTTACAAATTTGTTTTTCTTTTTTTTTTTTTCACAATTGGCTATTCTTAATGTTTGGAAGTTTGACACAAATTTTAGGACCTACTTATCAGTAAAAAGTTTCTTGGAATTTTCTATAGGGATTGCTTATAATTGATAGATCAACTTGGGGAGAATTGCCATCTGACAATATTGAGTATTCCAGTCTATGAACATTGAATGTCTTGCCAGTCTTAAAAATGTTTAATTTCCTTCAAAGTTTTATAACTTTTAGGGGGCAGAGGCAAGATGGGTGACTGGAGCCAGCTTTCCACAGAGGCTCCCATCCAGAAGGAGAGTAAAAGGACAGAAGTTTAGCAAGTAAGCTGATAGTTTGGAGCTCAGCCAAGAGAGATGGTTGGAAAATGCACATCAATCCTGCTGAGGCAAGCTGCGACCCCAGGGATACAAACAGTAGGTACAAAATCCATCGCCAGCAGATGGGAGTCCCTCCCCCATGAGAACGGCTTGCAGTATACTTTCTACAAACAAGTGAGCATGTTCAAACATACCCACCGGAGAAACCCTCTAAAAACTGGACCTCCTTCCTCTGCTAGGGTGCTATGACATTCTCTTGCCAGGCATAAAGCTGTATCTATTCTCTACCTGCAATTTTGAACTCCCAGCACTCCCCTACACTCTCACCCTGAGGTCTAGAAACCTGTCCCCCATGGAGTCTAGATTCTTGGGCATTTTCTTGAGAGGTGTGGACAGGGCGTGGGGTGTTGCAGGTCTATGCTGATTTTGCAGCATGGGGGTAAGGAGAAAATGGTGGACTGAAGGAACCATACAGGAAAGGGAGAGGAGGTGTCCTACTCCCCAACTGCACAGAGCAGCAGTGGCAATAATAGGGCTCACACCTTTGGGGATATTTTGGAAGGACACTCCCTGTCTATCTGGGCAACCAGAGAAAGCTGGGCATCGTCTCTGTTGGCAGACACTGGTGGAATTGATCTGGGACGGTAACACAGGTCCCATGAGTAAAAGGTATGCCTGAGGCAGAACTGGCCTGGGTGGAGTGTGCTGGGGATGGAGAATAGAACATGTGCGTGCAGGAGCGGCATACTCCTAGGGCAGGGCTGAGCCCAGGAATACTTTAGTGAGCCTAAGAACACCTGATCCTCAGAGGATCATAGCTGAGACAAAGGCAGGTGGGCTGAGGCTGGAACTCCAAGCCGAGTGTGAGCTCTGACTGTTCAATATTGCAGTTGGGGAATATATAGTTTTATATACTTCAAACCTTCCCTCAATCATACACCTGGGGTGCCCCTTTGAATAGTCCTTGTGTGGTCTGCCAGGTTTAAGGGGTCCAAATCAGTTGTCCCAGTCAGCACCTGTTTCAGGTGGAAGAGTTCAAATGTCTCTGGGAGCTAGATAAGAGGGGTCTGCTTGCAGCTCAGATATAACTTGCTCCAGTGCTCCGTGAGGGCGAAGGGACCCACCCAGCAAATGG
>NW_003852487.1:2810442-2846280 GCF_000181295.1 Otolemur garnettii | reverse complement strand
GGATTTTGTACCTTTTGGTTGTATTTTTGAGGTCACAGCTCACCTCAGGAAGGTTGAAGTGCGCTCTTCAATCTTCTCTCTTGCCTCTGCTCCAAACCATCAGCTAACTTGCTAAAGTTCTGTCCTTTAAGCCTCCTTCTGGACGAGAGCTTCTGTAAAATGCTGGCTGCATTTCGTCATCTTGGCTCCCTAAAGATCTTGAAAAAAATAATACTTCATTTTATATGAAATTGGAAAAAACCTCAAATAGCCAAGATATTACTCAGAAATAAAAACAAAGCAGGAGGAATTATGCTACCAGTTCTCAGACTATAGTCAATACTATACCTCAATACTATAAATCGATAGTGATCCAAACAGCATGGTAGTAGCACAATAATAGACACATAGATGCATAAAACATAATAGAGAACCAAGAGATGAACCCACCTACTTACTGTTATTTGATCTTTGCCTAGCCAATTAAAAACATTGAATAGGGAAAAGATTCCCAATTCAACAAATAGGGAATTCATAACAAAACATTCGATTCATATTCCAAACAATTCATAATTGCTAACTGGCTGGCGATGTGTAGAAGAGTGAATCTGGACCCACACCTCTCACCATTAACTAAGACAGACTCTCACTGGATTAAAGATTTAAACTTAAGACATGAAACTATAAAAATACTAGAGGAAAGTGTAGGGAAAACTCTTGAAGAAATCATCCTGGGTGAATATTTTATGAGAAGGACCCCCTGGCCAATTTAACCAACATCAAAAATACACTACTAGGATCTGATCAAACTAGAAAGCTTCTACACAGCCAAAAACACAGTAAGTAAAGGAAGCAGACAGCCCTCAGAATGGGAGAAGATATTTGCAGGTTATGTCTCTGAGAAAGGTTTAATAACCAGAATCCACAGAGAACTCAAACATATTAGCAAGAAAAGATCCCATCTCAGTGTGGGCAAAGGACTTGAAGAGAAACTTATCTGAAGAAGACAGGTTCACAGCCTACAGACATATGAAAAAATGTTCATCATCCTTAATCATCAGAGAAATGAAAGTTGAAATTACTTTGAGATATCATCTAACTCCAGTAAGATTAGCCCATATCACAAAATCCCAAAACTAGAGATATTGGCGTGGATATGGAGAAAATGGAACACTTCTGCATTGGTTTTGGAAATGCCAACTAATACATCCCTTTTGGAAAGATATTTAGAGAACACTTAGAGAACTAAAAATAGACCTGCCATTTGATCCTGCAATTCCTTTATTAGGTATATACCCAGAAGACCAAAAATCACATTATAACAAAGATATTTGTACCAGAATGTTTATTGCAGCCCAATCCATAATTGCTAAGTCATGGAAGAAGCCCAAGTGCCTAATCAACCCATGAATGGATCAATAAATTGTGGTATATGTACACCATGGAATATTATGCAGCCTTAACGAAAGATGGAGACTACCTCTTACATGTTTACATGGACGGAGCTGGAACATACTCTTCTTTGCTAAGTATCTCAAGAATGGACAAAAAAGTATCCAATGTACTCAACCTTACTGTGATACCAATTTATAGCTTTCTTAGTAAAGCTGTAACTCAATTATAGCCCACGAATAGAGGGAAAGGGGAGGGGGGAGGATATGTGGAGGGGGAGGGGGGAGGATATGTGGAGGGGGAGGGTAATCAGTGGGACCACACCTTTAGTGCATCTTACAAGTGTACGTGTGAAATTTATTAGGTGTAGAATATAAATGTCGTTTTTCTTTTTTTTTTTTTTGGCTGGGGCTGGGTTTGAACCTGCCAGCTCTGGCATATGGAATGCCCTACCCTTTTGAGCCACAGGTGTGGCCAAATATAAATGTCTTAACACAATAAGTAGCTGTGAAGGCTTTGTTTACTAGTTTAATGATAATATTTTGAATTGTATATAAGTTGAGCACCTTTTACCCTATTGCATTAATGTACACACCTATGATTTAATTTAAAAAAAGAAAAATATAATCAAATTATGTCACATCAAACCAAGTGGAATTTTCAAAATGAAAAAAAAGTTTTGTAACTTTTAAGTGCAAGTCTTATAGCTATTATGTTAAATTTATTCATAAGCACTTTATATTCTAAAATCTGTAATGCTGTCATTAATGGAATTGTGCTCTTAATTTCCAGATTGTTTATTACTCAGATTTAGAAATACAATTGATTTTTGTGTATTGATCTTATATTCTTCTATTCTGTGATCTTGTTTTTTACTCTAGTGTTGTTTTGTGTATTCCTTAAGATTTTCTATATACTGGATCATCTTACCCATGAATAACAGTAGTTTTATTCCTTAAAAACTGAATGTCTTTTATTTTTTCAGTAGGTTGAACTTTCAGTATTATGTTGAACAGAAGAGGAGGTGACGGCCAAGATGTGAGACTTTTACCATTTTTCCTCTAAGGATAAGAATTCACTCTTTCATACCATTATATGTATGACACTTACTATGGGTTTTTCGCAAATGATCTTTATCAGGTTGAAGAAATATTCTAAGCTTGCTAAGAATCTTTATCATGACTGTTTGTTGGGTTTAGAAAAAGCATTGGTTTGTTGTACCTATTGAGATGTTCATGCGTTTTTTGTCCTTTATTATACTGTATTCTATTGTGGATCACTATGAAAGTTTTCTTTTTTTTCTTGTCTTTTTTTGGAGGCATTGAGGGTACAAAGTATTAGGATACACTCATTGCATCTGTTAGATCAAGTACCTCTTATACTTGTGTTCTGCCCTCAAGTGGTTGGCCATTCACCATGACCCTGTACACCTCCTTCCTCCCCTCTCCCTGCTACTTTATTCCCATACCCCACCCCTTGTGTTAGCTCATCTATTGCCTTCATGTTAGAATTGTGAACACTGGATTCTTGCTTCTTCATTCTTGTGATACTTTACTAAGAAGAATGTGTTCCACCTTCATCCAGGTTAATGCAAAAGATGTAGTCTCCATCTTTTTTTAGTGGCTGAATAGTATTCCTTGGAATACACATACCACAGCTTTTTAATCCATTCCTGGGTTGGTGGGCATTTAGGCTGTTTCTACATTTTGGTGATTGTAAATGAGTTGTGATAAACAGTTTAGAGCAAATGTGCTTATGATAAAAGGATTCCTTTTCTTTTGGGTAGATGCCTAGTAATGGGATTGCAGGATCAAAGGGAAGATCTGAGTTCTTTGAGGATTCTCCATACTTACTTCTAAAAAGATGATATTAGTTTGTAGTCCCACCAGCAGTGTAATAGCGTTCCCTTTTGTCCATATCCACACCAGCATCTGCAGCTTTGACACCTTTGATGTAGGCCATTCTCACTAGGGTTAGGTGATATCTCCAGGTAGTTTTGATTTGCATTTCTCTGATGAGGAATCATGAGCATTTTTTCAGGTTTGTTAGCCATTTGTCTCTGTTAGAGACGATTCTGTTCATGTTTCTTGCCCAGTGGTATATGGGATTGTTTGGTCTTTTTTTGTTGATTATTTTGAGTTCTCTATAGATCCTAGTTACCAAGCTTTTGTCTGATTCATAACATGCAAATATCTTTTCCAATTCTGAAGGTTGTCTATTTGCTTTGGTTGTTGTTTCCTTAGCTGTATAGAAGATTTTCAGTTTAATTAAGTCTGATTCACTTATTTTTGTTGTTGTTGCAGTTGCCATGAAAGTTGTCCTCATAAAATATTTCTCTAGGCCAATGTCTTCAATTGTTTTCACCACACTTTCTTTGAGGATTTTTATTGTTTCATTCCTTAGGTTTAACTCTTTTATCTGGAATCAATTTTTATAAGGGCCAGTTTTAGACTTTTTTTTTTCTTTATTAAATCATGACTGTGTACATTAATGCATTTATGGGGTATTATGTGCCAAACTGATAATTTGGAATGCTTACATTGAACTGATTAAAGTAACCATCACCTCACTTGCTTATTTATTGTGGTAAGACATTTATACTCTATTCTCAGTTTCAGTCTTTTTATATGTGGTTATCCAGTTCTCTCAGCACCATTTATTGAATAGGGCTTCTTTTTCCCAGTGTATGTTATTTGGTTTATCAAATATCAGGTAGCTGTAAGATATTAGTTTCATCTCATAGTTTTCTATTCATTTCCAAATGTCTATTTCAGGGGTCCTCAAACTTTTTAAATAGTGGGCCAGTTCACTGTCCCTCAGACCATTGGAGGGCCAGACTATGGGCCCTGGGATGAGTTGGCTGCTAAGCAGAACAGACAGCGGCAGCAAAAACACCTGGCGGGCCAGATAAATGTCCTAGGCGGGCTGCATATGGCCCACGGGTTGTAGTTTGAGGATTCCTGGTCTGTGTCTCTGTCTTTGTGCCAATACCATGCTGTTGTTTTTTGGCCTGGCCTGGGTTTGAACCCACCACCTCTGGTATGTGGGGCCAGCATCCTACTCCTTTGAGCCACAGGCACCGCCCAAATACCATGCTGTTTTGATCACTATGGCCTTGTAATATAGCTGAAAATCTCGTAGGGTGATACCCCAGGTTTGTTTTTATTACTGAGAATTGCCTTGGCTATATGGGTTTTTTTGTGGTTCTATACAAAATGAAGAGTTATTTTTTCCAAATTTTGAAAGAATGATGATGGTATTTTAGTGGAGATTGCATTGAATTTGTAGATTTCTTTGAGAAGTATAGACATTTTCACAGTGTTGATTCTTCTCAGCCATGAGCATGGTATGTTCTTCTATTTGTTAATATCTGATACTATTTCTTTCATTATGGTTTTGTAATTTTCTTTGTAGAGGGCCTTCACCTGTTTTCTTAGGTATATTCCTAGTTATTTCTTTTTCTTTCTTTCTTTTTTTTTTTTTGTTGAAGCTACTGTGAAGGGAATTGTCCTTTTTTAGCTTTTCATCTTGGCTGTTATTGGCATATACAAAGGCTACTGATTTGTGGACCTTGATTTTATATTCTGATGTATTACTGTATTTTTTTTTTTTTGATAATTTCCAGGAGTTTTGTGGTTGAGTGTTTGAGGTTGAGTATAACATCATATCATTGGTAAATAGTGACAGATAGACCTCCTCTGTACCCATTTTGGTGCCCTTTATTTCCTTTGTTTGTCTGATTGTATTGCCAAGAACTTCCAGCACTATAGTTGAATAGTAGTGGTAATAAAGGACAACCTTGTCTGGTTCCATTTTGAGTAGAAATGCTTTCAGTTTTAACTCCATTCACAATAATATTAGCTGTGGGTTTGTCATAGGTGGCTTTATTCAGTTTTAGAAATGTGCCCATTTATACCTATATTTTTAAGTGTTCTAATTAGAAAAGGGTGCTAAATTTTATTGAATTCATTTTCTGTGTCTATTGAGAGTATCATATGGCCTTTGTTTTTTCTATTGTTGATATGGTGAATTATATTTATGCATTTGTGCATGTTAAACCAGCCTTGCATACCTGGGATGAAACCTACTGTAATTCAACCTAATTGTAATGAAATTCTTTAATGTGCAGCTGTAATTTGTTGGTTAGAAGTTTATTGAGAATTTCTGCCTCTATATTCATTAGTGAAACTTGTCTGAAATTCTCCTTTTTAATTGGGTCTTTTCCTGGTTTTAATATCAACATGATGTAAAAAGCAAACAAAGAAACAAACAAAAATATTAGGGTGATGTTTGCTTCATAGAATGTGTTGGGGAAAATTCCTTCCTTCTCAATTTTTTGGAATAATTTCTTCAGTACAGGTAAAAGCTCTTCCTTGAAGGTTTGATAGAATTCTGGTGTGAAGTCATCTGGACCAGGACTTTTTTTTGTTGGGAGGTTTTTTATTGTTTCTTCAATCTCAGTTCTTTCTTATTTTTTTTTTTAGACGGAGCCTCAAGCTATCCCCCTGGGTAGAGTGCCATGGCATCACAGCTCACAGCAACCTCCAACTCCTGGGCTCAAGCGAGTCTCCTGCCTCAGCCTCCCAAGTAGCTGGGACTACAGGCGCCCGCCACAACGCCCGGCCATTTTTTGGTTGCAGCATTGTTGTTTGGCGGGCTGGGCTGGGGATTCGAACCCGCCACCTTAGGTGTATGTGGCTGGCGCCTTAGCTGCTTGAGCCACAGGTGCCGAGCCCTTCAATCTCAGTTCTTGAAATCAGTCTGTTCAAGGGATATATCTCTTCTTCTTTTTCTTTTTTATTAAATCATAGCTGTATACATTAATGCAGTTGTGGGGTACAGTGTGGTATTTTCATACACAGTTTGAAATATTTCCATCAAACTAGTTAACATAGCCTTCATGTCATTTTCTTAGTTATTTTGTTAAGACATTTATATTCTACTTTTAGAAAAATCACTTGTACTCTTGTAAGATAAACCATAGATGTGATTCCACCAGTCACTCTCCCTCCACCCATCCATTCCCCCTCTCTTTTCCCTCCCTCCTTCCCATATTCTTAGGCTATAATTAGGTTATAGCTTTTATTTATTTATTTATTTTGAGACAGAGCCTTAAGCTATCCCTCCTGGGTAGAATGCTGTGGCATCACAGCTCACAGCAACTTCCAACTCCTAGGCTCAAGCGAGTCTCCTGCCTCAGCCTCCCAAGTAGCTGGGACCACAGGTGCCTGCCACAACTATTTTTTAGTTGCAGCCATCATTGTTGTTTTGGTGGGCCTGGGATGGATTCCAACCTGCCACCTTAGGTGTATGTGGCTGGTGCCTTAGCCACTTGAGCCACAGGCGCTGAGCAGGTTATAGCTTTTATATGAAAGCTATAAATTAGTTTCATAATAGGACTGAGTACATTGGATACTTTTCCGTTCTTGAGATACTTTGCTAACAGGTCAATAAATTGTGGTATATGTACACCATGGAATATTATGCAGCCCTAAAGAAAGATGGAGACTTTACCTCCTTCATGTTTACATGGATGGAGCTGGAAAATGTTCTTCTTAGATCTATTCTTGATTAAATCTAGGGAGAGGATATGATTCTAGGTATTGATTCATTTCCTCCACATTGTCAATTTTCTTTGCATAGGTTTTTGTACTCAGACGATCTCTTTTATTGCTGTCGCATGTGTTGTTTCTCATTTATTGTTTTTTGATTGAGGTTATACAACAATCTCTGATGTAATTTTGGTTATTTCTTTTCTCCTGCTACATTTGGGATTAGATTCTTGTTCTTTTTCCAGTATCATTAGGTGGTTTATGAGTTTGTTGAGATAATCTCTTTTTGTTTTTCAAATGTAGGCATCTAAAGTGCTGAATTTCCCTCTTATGGTTGCTTTCACTGTATCCCACAGGTTTTGGTAACTTGTGT
Organism: Otolemur garnettii; assembly: GCF_000181295.1. Classification (NCBI taxonomy): domain Eukaryota; kingdom Metazoa; phylum Chordata; class Mammalia; order Primates; family Galagidae; genus Otolemur; species Otolemur garnettii. The sequence continues at coordinate 2,838,984 of NW_003852487.1, read as the reverse complement.
CTTAATTGCTGTCATGTTTGAGGAATTTAACAATTTCCTCTTTTATCTCTTCCTGAACCCAACTGTCATTCAGCATAAGGTTGTTTAATTTCCATGTCTTTGTGTGGGGATGAATGTTTTTGATGGGGTTGAGTTTCACCTTTATTGCCTTGTGGTGGGAGAAGATACAAGGTATAATTTCTATTCTTTTAATTTTGCTGAGGTTTGATTTGTATACTAGGATGTGGTCTATTTTGGAGTATGTACTGTGGGCTGATGAGAAAAATGTATATTCTTTAGCTTTGGGATAGCGTGTCCTGTATATGTCTGTTAATTCTATTTTTTCTAGGGTCACGTTTATGTCCTTTGTATCTTTGTTTAGTTTCTCTTTAGAGGATCTGTCCAGTTCTGCCAGAGAGGTGTTAAAGTCCCCAACTACTATGGTGTTAAGGGATATGATATTGCTCCAACCCTTCAAGGTCTGTTTCATAAATCTGGGAACATTCAAGTTGGGTACACAAATATTTAAAATTGAAACTGTCTTCTCGTATTGTTCTTTTGACCAGTGTAAAGTGTCCATCTTTGTCTTTCTTAACTTTAGTTGCTTTAAATGCACGTGTATCTGAGAAAAAGATTGGCACCCCTCCTTTCTTTTGATTTCCATTTGCTTGAAATACTGTTTTCCATCCCTTAACCCTGGGTTTTGATTTGTCCTTCAAGATTAGGTGCGTCTCCTGCAGACAGCATATGGATGGCTTGTGCTTTTTTATCCAGTGGTCCAGCCTGTGCCTCTTCAGTCGTGAATTCAGTCCACTGACATTTATTGAGAGAATTGATAAGTGTGGTGGAGTTCTAGTCATCTTATTTAGAGAACGCCTTGTGTAGTTTTGTCCTTTGTGCCATTGTGCAAGCTTAAGTTTTAGCTTCTGGGTGTTTACTTTCCTCTGGTGGTCAGTGTTGAGAATAGGTCTAAGTATTTCCTGTAGAGCTGGTCCTGTGGGGAATTTCTTCAGTGTTTGTATGTCCGCAGAAGATTTGACTTCTCCATCAATTTTGAAGGTTAGTTTAGCAGGATATAGAATTCGGGGCTGAAATTTGTTTTGTTTAAGAATGCTGAAGTTGAATGACCATGCTTTTCTGGCTTGGAAGGTTTCAGCTGAAAAATCTGCTGTCATCCTAATGGCTCTGCCTCTGTAAGTCAGTTGGCACTTACTCCGTGCTGCTTGCAGAATTTTTTCTTTCCATCTTGACTGTGAACAGGTTCATTGCAATGTGTCTTAGAGAACCTCTGAAGGGAGTGTATTGGGATTTTTAGTAAAACTTGGGAAGTTTTCATTTATGTCTGTCTCCTGTAGGGTTTTCATTCCTTTGGGACCATCTTCGTCCCCTTCAAGGATCCCTATTATTCATATGTTGAACACTTCACAGACTCTTGTAGTTCTCTAAGCGCCTGCTCTGCTTTCTCTCTCTTCTCTTCTGACTACCTGGGAGTAACTCAAAAACTTTATCCTGTAGCTCTGATGTTCTTTTTTTCTCCATGGTTTAACTTATTTCTGATAGTTTCTACTGCAGTTTACATTTCCTAATTGTCTCCTTCATTTTCTTAAGTTCCACCATATCCTTTCTGTATTCTACATTAACTCATCCAACTTTTCTTTGTCCTTCCATTTTCTCCTTTGTTCCTTTTACTGTCTTCATCGTTGATATTTTAAATTCCCTTTCTGTGAAATCCATTCATTCTTTATACGTGGAGTCTTCTGCAGTAGCTGCCTCATGTCCCTTGTGGGAGTTCCTTTGTTTTGGTTTTTCATGCTGCCTGAATTTTGCTGTTGGTTCCTTCCATGTTCTTTTTTGCTAGTCACCTCTTTGTCTTCCTTTTTACTTTTTACTGCCTCTTTTGTTTCAAATAGAAGTCCTTTTTCTTCTTTTTTTTTTTCTGTTTTTGGCCTGGGCTGGGTTTGAGTCCGTCACCTTAGGCACATGGAACTGGTGTCCCCCTCCTCTGAGCCACAGGCACCACCCAGAAGTCCTTTTTCTTCATGATAGTATGTTGCAATATGTTGCCAGGATACCAGGTTGCACTTTTTTTTTCCTTAGGAGACAGAGTACAGCCAGGAACTTCTATGGTCCTTATTCCAAAGTTAGTTGCCTTCATTCATCACCTGATTGTTTCTCAGTATTTAGACTCTGCTGGATTGGAATCTTAAAGCTCACAAGAATCCTTCAGGGGCAGGTCTCAGATTACCCCCAACTGCAGTTCCTGTGGGATGCAGGAGTCCTTCATGCTCCCTCCCATGAGTGCAGTTTTGATCTCAACAGGAGAATTAAGATGGCCATGCTTTGGCTTCTGCTAAAACCTTCTCAACAACATTTTTATAATGGCAGCCCCCTGGGTGCTGATACTTTCTCAGTACAGCTTTCTTGCTTGCCACCACACCTATGGCACATCTTCTCCATCCATTTAAATCTGGTTGTTGTATACTGTTCAAGTCTGCTAAGCTTTCCTCTCAAAGTACAACTTTCCCTAAAGACTGAAAACTCTGGAAAAGCTTCCTCCCATTCTGGACCTCTGTGGGGGAGGCTAGCTATTCCCATCCAGTTGCAGTCACTTGCCTAACTCATCAGATTTCCACTGCTCCAGATCATGGACTGTTTGCAGCTCACCACCTCCTCACTGTCCTCCCTGAGCCTGTGACACAGCTCAGCAATCCTTCTGGTCTGCCATCTTGTGCCACCCCCTGCCTTACCTTATTTATAATTTAGCATTTCATTGCCACAAAGAGTATTTTGTCTTTTTTTTTTTTTTTTTTAAATGTCACCCAGACTGGAATCAAGATTACAGCTCACTGTAGCCTTGAATGCCTGGGCTCAAATGATCCTCCTGCCTAAGCCTCCCCAAGTAGTTGAGACTATAGGCACATTGCATCATGAGCACCTAACTTTTTTAAGAAAAAGGGTTTCACTGTTTTGCCCAGTCTGAGCTCAGAGCTGGTCTTGAATTTCTATTGTCAAGTAATCCTCTGCCCTCAGTTTCCTAAAGTGCTAAGATTACAGGCATAAGCCACGAAACCCATCCTTATCTTGTCAGTCTTATAATATTTATTTTAACATTATTTTGGTCAACTGTGCCTAAACTCCAAAAAGAGAAGGGGTATAACGAGGCATTTCTAGCCTCTCTTGCCATAATGGTCAGGAACTCAATTTTATGGTTTTTCTAGAGTCCCTCTGACCAAGAAAGGGTCTACTCAGTTGGTGGGAGACTTATAATTTTATTTTTAGTTAAACATTCATGGCCTGAAGGCAGCCGTGTTCATAGAGCAAAACTTAACTGATTTATCCACCCAGGGGAAAGCTGAAACTCTAGATTAGAAACAGTATAGGCCAGGCTAGGCCTACCAGAGGTACAACACTCTGTTTCATTTACTGTGAAGGCATTAGGCAGGAAGTAGAAGAGGATCAGATTTCTCTTCTGCTGCCCATGAAGCATAGTGTGAAAGAGGACAAAGACTATGTCAAGTACAGCGACTTCACCTGTATTCATACCAAACTCTGAACTTTATACTTTGCTCTTCTTTTTCTCATGGGGAGAAATTAACATAGAGAAAGAAGGGTGGGCCCTAATAAAGTTGGAGCAAGCTTCTCCTCCATTATAAAAACAGAGAAGTGAGACTGACATCTTCCTGAAAGCCAAAACATTTTAATACTACATCTGATCACGGACATCTTTCCACAACACCCTAACTAAGCTGTGTAATTTGACACTTAATATAACAAAGCTTTAAAGATTTCTATGATCCATAATCATTACCTTGACAATGAAGATAAAGTCTACTGAGATATCATAAAAATACTCCATACTTTAAAGGGGACAGCAATGACTTTTGCAGCAAAGACCTCTTTTATCCTGCTTATTTGCACATGCCATCTGCTTTATTAGAATGCCATGTCACATAGAACTGCTCCTATAATTGCAAGCCTCATATGATGACAACACAAAGAGAATATGAGGATAGGGAGGTGAGACAATGAACATAAACTGGGAGAATGGCTTATTTAGTAGTCTTGCCGTATTTTGTTCCCACAATAACTTAATTGGCCTAGTATTTATTGAAAAATGTGTTTTACACTTATGTGCTAAGGGTGAACAGTCAGGAAAACATAGTCCCTAAAGGAATGTACAGTCAAGTAACAGATGTAGTTCCTAAATATACTAATGGTGCCAAAAATATGTATACTTATGTCAAACAATGTGACATATATAGTCTTTCATTAGGTATAATCAGAAGTGTCTAGATGTTCAGGTAACCACTTTGCATACCTCTTGTGGTTCAGAAGTCAACATAACTTGTATTCATCTTTTGTTATTATTGAAGATTACACTTTTAATACAGTTTTTCCTTTCTTAAAATGTGTATACACTCTTTTGGCACTCTCTGTATATTAAAAAATGGCATGGATTTTAAAGCTCAGGGGTAAAGACAAAGAACAGCTACCATCATACATTTGTGAGTCCTTCCAATCCTTTTTTGTATTTTTTGGGGTATTTATACATGTATTTATATATCTCAGCAATATATAGTATTACTTAATGGTTCTCTTAAATGATATAATTCTGCAACTCATTTTTTCACTCACTATTATGTTTTTAACTTACCCCTGTTGAGATTACGTATGTTTAATTTTAAATGCTACACACACACCTGTGGTACTTTTATTATATAAATATTATACATTTTATTTACATTTTTTGGCAAATACATATTTAAGTTTCTTGGTCTATCCTATTTTAGCCATTTTATCAATGAACCTCATTTTAATAGATTTTTGTGACACATGTGAATTTTCTTCTAATCCTTTAAAATTTAGTTTTCTTTCTCAGTTACTGTGATAAACATGTAGTTCACCATGAAAGTTATGATATAGACTGTGTAATGGTTCATTATTTCACTTCCAGGAAACCATGTCAACAGCATCCTGATTTACCCTCTGAGTTTTAATTTGCTTGGCTTTCTGTATTACTAGTAGAACTTCATTTGTTTATGTGTGGATTTTATATTTCTTGAGTTTGGTGTATTTCAAAACTTTTGTAATGACTCATATAAGCTATATAAGATACACATTACTTTTAAATAGTAAAGTTATATACAACCTCAAAAAGATAAACCAAGTTACCATAGAACCCAGCAATTCTATACTTGGATATATACCCAAAAGAAATGAAAATATATGTTCACACAAAAACTTGTATACAAACATTCACAGCAGTATTATTTATAATATCCAAAGAGTAGAAACAACCCATGTGTTAATTGATGAACAGATTAATAAAGTGTAGTACTGTGTATACCCATGTGATGAAATATTTTTTCAGCCATAAAGAATGGAATACTGACACATGCTCCAATAGGGGTGAATCTTGAAAACATGCTAAGTGAATAAAGCCAATCACAAGCCTCATATTATATGATTCCATTTATTCAGTGTTCAGAATAGGCAAATCCATAGAGAAAGATCAGTTAGGGGATGTGGAAATAGGAGTAAATGCTAAGAGATATAGAGTACCTTTCTGAGATGACAAAAATACTCTGGAATTAGTGGTGATGATGACACAACCTTATAAATATGCTTTAAAATCACTGTATTGTGCACAATTTTATGGTATGTGAATTATATCTCAAAGTTTCCAAAAATATAAGGTGTCACTCCTTCAGTTCTATAAATTTGCAAACTTAATCCATTTTTTTTTTTTTTTTTTTTGTGAAGGAAACCTAGATAGATCTATAAATGTATACCTAACAAAAGAAAAAATAAGAGCTGTGCCTGTGGCTCAAAGGAGAAGGGCACCAGCCCCATATGCCGGAGGTGGTGGGTTCAAACCCAGCCCTGGCCAAAAACTACAAAAAAACCAACCAAACAACCAAAAAACCCAAAAAACATTCGTCAGACTTGAGAACATTTCTCACTATCACCAGATTATCTTCTCCACACATTAAGTCTCCAGGCACCATGATGGAGGTCAGGGTTTCTAAATGTCCAATTTCCAAAACCCAGCACTCTCCTGCTCCCTGAGGCAAGCCAAAGCCAAAATAGCCCATTCTGTCACTTTCTTCAGGCCACTTCTCTTATAAAGTACTCTGAACACTTCGAAAATATCCACTACCACCACCTCATCTCTTCCTGCCCCTCTACTGAGCTTGTTCAAACCAAAACTCTTGGAGTCCTTGACTCCTCTTTCTTTCCAATCATTAATTCTAAGGTATCAGCAAATTTTGGTAACTCCACTCTGCACAAACATGTCTTCTAAGATCTATTTATCTCTGTTGCTGCCAATCCAGCCTAACCCAACATATATTCTCACTGTTTTGTCACTTGCTACCTCACAATCCATTCTCTACCCAGCAGCCTGAGTTATCTTTTTTTCTATTTTTTTCCTTCATTAAATCATAAGTGTGTATATTAATGCATTTATGGGGTACAATGTGCTGATTTTATATACAATGTACAATGCTTACAATCAACTGACTACCTTCAGAATGGGAGAAGATTTTTGCAGGTTATGCTTCCAAGTTATCTTTTTAACAAGTAAATCTCACCATCACTTCCATAACTAAAATCCTACAATTCCTTTTGATAGTAAGAGTCTGCTTGGTTTGTGTCTCCCTCCTCCCCAGATCCCTTCTGCTGCTCATATTCCCCTTCACTATATCCTACTACTTCTTGTTCCTAAAACCTCTAGACTTACTACCGGCTCAAGTTCTTTGTATCTGTTCCTGCTATGTTTACCCAAGGTTTTCACATATCTGACTCCTTCACATCATTCACACTCAGTAAAACATCACTACCTTAAGGAGGTCTTCCATAGCAATGTTACAATAAAATTATCACACCATCTTCTTAGTATTTATCACTCCCTGGAATTATCTTGTTTATTTACTAGAATATAAACTTAAAGACAGCAGGAACATCATGCTCCTTCCTGATGACCTGGAACCAAATAGTAGGTTTACAATAAATGTGCATCAGATGGCTTGCTTTTAGCTGGGCATTAGTTAGAAATCACAGTGAATTAAAAAAAATATGCATTAGGAAGGCCACATTTCTTAAAACTTCCAGGCATGGATTACTTATTAACCTAAATAAAATCCTAATTGGTAGTTTATAGCAGGCAGCATAGAAGACACACTGGCTTGGAATTGAAAGTCTCTCACACAACTATAGGCTCGATAAAAGGTTACATGGGTATGTCTTTCAGAATCATAACTTTACCTACCTTTTATTCCACCTGTTGTAGAAATTTATCCCACAGCTTTACTTGCATGTATGTGAAATGACAAATGGAAAAGATTATTCACTATGGCACTTTGTGTAATAACAAAAGATTGTAAGGTGCATCAATAAGAGGCTGGTTAAATTATGGTATAGTCTTATATAAAGGAACACTCTGCAGTGTCCTTTAAAAAGAGTAAAGAAGCTGCCTGTCTACTAGATAAATAATTATATACTGCTTGGGTACTATCTCCAAGAAACATGTGAAAAAAAGGCAAAATACAGAAAAATATGGACTGTTTTGATACCATTTCAGAAAAATAGGAGAAACAATACACATGCTTGTATATGCATAAGGTAAATGCATAAGGTATGTGCAGACTGACACTGGAGAAACTGGCTGAGGAAAGTTAGGGAAGGGACTTTTCACTGAGATGCTTTTAAATTTTGAACCACATAAATACTGTCTGTTAGTAGTCCACATCATTTCTAAATCTAGTTCCATTTCTCTTTACTTTCAAACTTTATAGCTAAATTGAAAATTTACTTCTTTAAATATGACTTACCTCTCTCAATCTTGGCAGGGAATTTGCTCTTTTATTCTAATGAAATCTCATTATTATTTTTTTTTTGTTTGCTTGTTTGTTTCAGTTTTTTGGCCATGGCTGGATTTGAACCTGCCACCTCTGGCATATGGGGCCAGGTGCCACCCTGAAATCTTTGAGCCCAGGTACCGCCCTGAAATCTTATATTTCTTTACATTGTGCAAATCAAATCTTAGTTCCTTTGTGAACTTTAATGCTACGTGATAATTCCCATGGGAAAGAATTTTTTTCCTTAGAATACCTATAAGAACTTAATGGCATACCATTCCTCAGAACTCAGCATCAGCTCCTTCATATTGTTAGTCATCTTTTTGAATGTGTAGCCTCCATCTACATGACTAAATAGTGTGCTTCCCCAGGATATAAACTGTGCCTTATTTCTGCATTCCCTTAAATACCTGGTAAATAGTACATTCTCAAATTATAGTTCCTATGTGAATATTATAGGCATGAGGATCTTATCACTAGAGAGTCCCTAAAAACCTCACCCCTAGACTATCTCAATTCTTATCTATTCTTTGACCTTTAGTAGGAAGAAATATAATTCTAAGTGAAGAAGGTAGAGACCAGCCTATCATAAGTGAGTTTCCAGGTTATGGATGTTCACGGTATACCATTTTATAGTACTTCATGGCAAATGTCTTAATGCTTTCAAATAAAGATTCTCAGGAACCTCAATTAGGTTGAGACACAAGTCCAGGGATCTACTATCTGTTACCAGTCTATGACCCTGCATGTGGCTCCAAAATGCTTCCACCAACTAGCCATATCTTATTACCTACGCATGCATACATATGATCAGAATTGCAGGAATACCTTATTTTATTACCTAAAAGAAATCATTCTTTTTATTTTTATTTATTTTTATTTTTTGTAGAGACAGAGTCTCACTTTATCACCCTCAGTAGAGTGCTGTGGCATCACACAGCTCACAGCAACCTCCAACTCCTGGGCCTAGGTTATTCTTCTGCCTCAGCCTCCCAAGTAGCTGGGACTACAAGTGCCTGCCACAATGCCTGGCTATAATAAAAATCATTTTTAATGGTAATTACCTACTCGAATTTTTGTTCATTTAAAAGCAATACGATAATTCTGTACATCATTACAATGTCAGGATTTTTTAAAATAAATTGTATCAGTATAAAGCTCCATAGAGTTCATTCACAACTTACTTAAAATGTATTGATACTTATTAAGGAAATACTATGTGCCAGGCACTACTCTAGGCAATGAGTTCATAGTTGGTGAACAAAATCCAATCCCAATCATACCTCACAGACAATAAACGAGTTAAATGTTGGAGTTTATAATCTGTTGCTCTTTAGGGTTAAATCAACTTACAGTTTTTTTAATTGTGGAGAGACCAGACACAAAGAATACAGAGAAAATGAGAAGAATTCACATGAATAAAAAAATCACCACATTAAAAGGGATCTTTTCCAGCTTACATTAGCATATTTTTCATCATTTCATGGCAGTGTTACCTGTTGTATTTCAGATTTACTAAGAAGTATTACAGATCCATAGCTGAGTTCTGCAACTGGATTTCAATGAAGCTTATAAATGTCAGACACTGGTTGCTAGTAGAATACTCTATTGGAAAAACATAAATTAGAAAAGTTAGAAAAGGGAGGAAAAAAAACAAAGGAATAAATTTACACTCCAATTTTTAGCTCAATTCATCTCTATCATTTAATCATATGTACCTGTTTCTGTTATCATTGTACTTCAATTGTTTTGGCTCCAAAGAGAAATAATTTAATCTGTTAACACCAAAAAGTGTGACCTGCCTTTTGTCAGGTCTCATTCTCTGTGACCTCCATGCAGTACTTGATGGTGTTGACCGTCAGGTACTTTTTGAAGTTCTTTTGTCCCTAAATGCAGAAACTACATGATTCTTCACCTTACCCTCTTGTTCTCTCTCTCTATTTTGCTTTGCCCTACACACTGATCTTTCTTTTTCAAATGCCAAGCCTCACTCTTATCTTTCTGTAAGATTTTCTCTTATAAGGATGATTATCATTAAAAAGTTCTCCTTACCAAGTAGGGCATCTGCCTCGTATGTAGGAGGTGGGAGGTTCAAACCTGGCCCCAGCCAAAAACTGCAACAACAACTAAAAAAAGTTCTCATTACCTGTTTTAAAAGGGTAATGTCCATTTAATACTGTAAACAACCTCTTGTAAGGTATTTTGTCCTGTCTTTTCTCTCTATCATGTAACCTCTGCTGAAGAGTTTATTTTCATAAAGGAAGGTGAAGGAGAAGAAGAATTAAGAATATGATGTGATCTGAGTTCAAATTCTGACTCTGCCACATAAGAGCTATGTAACCTTTAGCAGAGTATTTGTGTTGCTCAAGCTATAGCTTCCTCTTGTATAAAATGTCTATACAGGTTGAGTATTCATTTTCTGAAATGTCTGAGAATGGAAGTGTTACAGGTTTTAATTTTTTTTCAGATTTTCAAATATTTATGTATATACAATGAGATATCTTGGGCATGAGACCAAAGTCTAAACATGAAATTCTTAAAGTTTAATATACACCTTATACGCATAGCCTAAAAGTGGTTTTTTTTTTTTTTTTTTTTTTTGAAACAGGTCTCCATTTGTCATTCAGGCTGGAATACAGTGGCATGATCACAGCGTATTACAGTCTTAAACTCCTAGGCAAAGACAATCCTTTCACCATAGCTCCCAAGTACCTCAGACTACAGGCACATACTATAATGCCTAGCATTTTTTTGTTTTGTCTTGCTTTGTAAAGATAGGGTCTATTACTTATTATGTGTGACATACTATTAAGCACTTTATATATATTATTTAATCCCCACAAGAATCTTATAATATTCCTTTTACAGATGAGGAAACAGTGGCACAGACAGCATGTCAATAGAGCACTTATCACTGAAGCTAGTAGGCATTCAAAAAATAGTGACTGCCGTTATGATTACCTCTATGCTGTAAATCTCAAACATATCAAGTATAGATATCTTCACTCAAACTCTGAGAAGATTTCCACAGAATATCTCACTAACATAAAACAATGTCAAAAATTAAACTCTACATTTCATTCCTCTCTACCCTAACCCCACTTACCCAAGAAATGTGGTTCTATTTTCAACTTTCTCTGGGTCATAAGTCACCCAGGTTTTATTTATAGCCATCTCTGACATTCTTCTCTCTGGCTGCTGTCTTGAATTCACCTCCATTCTTAGTATTTCTCCATACTTGTAGTCCTTCTCGTTCCTTCATTTCCAGTTCCCTTACTCCTGCCCTGCCAAGGGACTGGATTATGAAGATAAACTATACTTTTTGGGATAAAAATAGGAGTGGCAGTACCTCAAAGCCTCATCCACAAAGGATGTCTGAAAGGCAATAGAAAGCTAAGAGAACAAGAATACCCGACTGTACAGTTAACAAGAAAATGGGAGTAAATATGTGACCAGATTATAATCTGTTCTCAGATCAACCAAGAGCATTATTCAAATGGCCTCAAAAGCATCTAAAACAAAACACAATAGAATCTTAAAATAGACCAACATAAAGGAAAGTGGATATTAAGTATATGAAGATTAATGAAATCTCAGCCAGGCAAAGAGGGCACCTACCTGAAATTTAGTAAGAAAAGGTTCATGTTACTAAGAAGGGAAAGTGTCAGTTTATGTTATCTGGTTATGTTCTTACTTCACAGAAAAGAAAAGCAACTAATATGTCAAGGATGGGGAGAGGGAGAGAAACTAATCAATGTTAGTTTACAAACCATTCTTGGAAGTTTCATTTTGGTGGCCTAACAAGTCAGCATTATGTGTCCCCACTGTCAATAGGGGTACAGAACCACTTAAGCTAATTAAGGTCTTCAAAATATAATAAGAACTGAGCATCATTTCTTATTTCAGAACTTCAAACTGCTAAATAAAAATTGCAAACCTTTGAGAAATAGCATTGCTGTTTTATAATGATCAAAAATTAGTGAATATAGTTGAGAATACATAAGCAAATAAAGTTCTATAAGGAAAATTTTAACATGTATTAAAGAAAAATTTACAGTTTATAAATAGAGAAATTTATGGTATTACCCAACATATCAAATATAAATACTTAAGTACAGATCAAATCAATACATTTATATAAATAGGTACCCAAAAAGAGTAACCATCATATAGCAAGCAAAGAGTAATCAGCTAAAACCTCCTTGAATAACACAATAAATGAGACACTCAAATGCATTAAATATTTTTTCAGTATTTATCAAATGCTATGCTATATTAAATTTTGTTTGTAATTCCCTCTAGAGATAATAACCAGAGTCTAAATTTATTGTGTGTGTGTTTTTTTTTTTTTTTTGCAATTTTTGGCCGGGGCCGGGTTTGAACCCACCACCTCTGGTATATGGGGCTGGCATCTTACTCCTTTGAGCCACAGGTGCCACCCCAGAGTCTAAATTTAATAATACAGCCAATGTTTATAATTAAGGATAGAGGATTATTTAATCATAATACAAGGAAAAAGTAACATTTTGTCATTAAGTAAATTTATTTGAGCCAAAATGAAAATTAAGTACAGTGTCTTCCAGGTTATCATAGCACACTGGCCTTTATCCTATTCTTTTGATTCTCTTTGTGCTTCCCAGCCTCCTGCCTACACTGCTCTCATAACATTTCCTGTGTTTACTGAGAACAGAGCTATGTCTGACTCTTTGTCTCTAGAGTAGTGATTTTTCAACTGGTGTGTCATGAGAGGATCTTATGAGTGCCACGAGAACTTTAAACGATCATTAATTAAATTATTTTCAGAAGAAGTTCAAAGCAAAATATATTTTTTTAAAGTCTTTTTTTGATCAACTTAATTTAAGCATACCACACAAGTTTAACTGTGGGTTAAAGTGTGCTGTGAGATAAAGAAAAAAAAAAAAAAAGGTTGAAAACTTGGTTCTAGAGCCTAATACAACATCTGACCCATAGTAGTCATTCCATAAATGGTAGTTCAGTCCAGGCATGGTGGTTCACATCTGTAAATCCTAGCACGCTGGGAGGCTGAGGCAGGTGGATCACTTGAGTTCAGGAGTTCAAGACCAGTCTGATCAAGAGTCTAAGATCCCTATCTCTAGTAAAAAAAAAATTAGAAAAACTAGCCAGGCATTGTGGCAGGCGCCTGTAATCCCAGACACTTAGGGTGCTGAGGCAGAAGGATCACTGAACCCAGGAGTTTGAGGTTGCTGTGAACTAGGCTGATGCCAGGGCACTCTAACCAGGGCAACCGAGTGACACTCTGTTTTAAAAAAAAAAGAAAAAGAAAAAGTGGTACAAGGATTTGTCTTCTAGGCTCTCTCTGCTACAAAAGTAGGAACTCCTTGAGAGGAAAGGCAAACTCTTAATTATCTTTATATACCAATACTGACATAGAATATTTGATTATATAATTGCTAAGTAAAAGTACTTTTTTTTTTTTTTTTTGAGACAAAGTTTCACTCTGTTGCCCAGGCTGGAGTGCAGTTACGTCATCCTAGGTCATAGCAACCGTAAACTCCTGGGTTTAAACGATCCTCCCACCTCAGCCTCTCAAATAGTTGAGACAACAGGCACCTGTAACAATGCCAGGCTAATTTTTTTCTATTTTTCATAGAGACAGGGTCTCACTCTTGCTCAGGTTGGTTTTCTAACTCCTGCCTAAACCTCCCAGAATGATAGGATTATAAACATGAGCCACCATGCCTAGTCTCAAGTAAAAACCTTAATTTTTATTTATGGTACCTGGATTGGGAATTTATATTGCAATATGTATTATCAACAAAAAGCTGGTTTCCTGACCAGCCATGGCAGCTCATGCCTATAATCCTAGCACTCTGGGAGGCCAAAGTGGTTGGATTGCCTGAGCTCAGGAGTTTAAGACCAACCTGAGCAATAGTGAGACACCTCCTGCCCCCAACAACTAAAAATAGAAAAACTAGCCAGGGGTCTCGGAGGGTGTCTCTAGTCCCAGGTACTCAAGGAGGATGAGGCAAGAGGATCTCTTGAGGCCAAGAGTTTGAGATTGCTATGAGCTGTGACATCATGGTACTCTACTCAGGACAACAGAATAAGATCTGTTTCAAAAGAAAAAGAAAAAAAGCTGATTTTCTAAAACTAAATCTAATTTATTAAATGAGTGCTGACTGCCTAGTATCACATACTCTGAAAAACATATTTCCGGATATAAGTATACTGCCACTCTACTTGTTTTTTATTTGCTCATTCATTCATATCTTTTCATTGTAGATATTTGTACAGGTTACCAAGTCCAGTCAACCAAGGTTCTGTCACAAAACACATCTCTTAACAAGATGCAAATTCTGTGACGCCTAGCATCATGCAAGATGGCCCATATAAGCTTTGTTTTCCATCAAGCATAGAAAAAACATCTAGTAATGGCTATAATCAAAAATTATGTTTTTTAAAAATTCCTGCTGGGATCTATAACATTTTTAATATGAAGTTCCAGGAAACCCAGTGAATTATGAACAAGTTGTGAATTAAGGCAGAAATAAGACTTACAAGGACTGTTCTCACCCTATGCATCATTAGGGCAGAACAATATTATTTGCTCTAGAATTTGTTAAGAAAACTAAATACAATAGAAGTATTATCAGGAAGAAAGTCCTAAAATACAGTGAAGATGACTGGTGACAGTTGTCTCATAGATTTTATTACCTGCCACTATTCATGACTGCTCTGTCAATTCTGTGTTGCTAAAGTAAGCTTTTCTTATGAGCTTATCTATGTTAGTCGATTTTAAATTGCTATGAAGGAATACCTGAGGCTTGGTAATTGATGAAGAAAAGAGATTATTTGGTTCTAAATTCTACAGACTATACAAGTAATACCAGCATCTACTTCAGGTGAGGGCTTTAAGGAGTTTCTACTAGAGGCAGAAGGTGAAGGGGGAGCAGGCTGTCACATGGAGAGAGAGAGAAAGGTAAAACCAGATTGCTTTAAGTAACTAGCTCTTATGTGAATTAATAAAGCGGAAACACATTGTTGCAGGAAGAGTATCAAGCCATTCATAAGGAATCTTCGCCCATGAGCCAACCACCTCCCCATAGGCCCCACCTCCAACACTGGGGTTCAGATTTCAACAGGCAATTTAGAGAGGCCAAATATCCAAACCATATCACTAGCTGATAATGCCATCTCCTGCTCACAGTCCTCTGTCTACATATTAAACCAGCACAGAGTAAATTCAAAAGCTTTCAAGGCAAGAGACAGATAAAAGAGTCTAGTGTGAGACTAAAGAGAGGTAGAGATTGTAGGAAACAAGAGAGCACACATCTACACAATTATAAATTCAAACTTTTTGACATAGTCTACTCAGGATACATGAAAACTGGTGGCCAGCCTGCTGGCTACTTGATTCCAGCTTGCATGTTTACTGGGTAAAATTAGCTTTTTGGTGTAGCTATGTGGTTTTAGATTTTCTGGACGTTACAGGCCCAAATTTCAATCCCAATTACTCCTCCCCTTCCCCCTAGAACTTTAGCTTCTATACTACCAGTGTACTCATAGAGCCACCAACATGCCACACTTATTTCTCAGGAAAGGAATTCAAAGATTAAGGAAAGCTTTACAAATGAGAAAATCAGACTACACTAGTATTAGTTTAGATCCTCTTTAAAAATAGGAAAACTGAGGCATGCCCAAGTCTCAAAGCCTGCTTTATGTGGATAACATCACAATCAAAGCCCTTGTTCAAATCTTAAAATCCAGTTGTTTTTGTTCACAATTTTTCATTTACTTAATGTAGTATAGACTCAATCTTGTTAATTTTGTGGCCTTTAATATATTTAATAAGTTACATTATTTTAAACTTTATGCCTTTGAAAATACTCCAATAAAAAACCTTTTACATTCATGCCCAATCAAAATACATTTGGTAAAATACCAATTATGGCAACATTTAGAAGAATCTCATATTGTCTCATTGGACAAAATTAGACCATTTACCAAGGCTACAGGTGTTCAAACACTGCAGTAACTGACCTCAGTTACATAAAAGTACTGACAGGAATCAACCTGCTTTCAACCTAGAGAAGCTTTCAAAACTAGTTGGGAAGTATTTACAAATTTTAAGTATGTGGCCTGGCAGGGTAGCTCACTGTGGGAGGTCAAAGCAGCAGATTGCTTGAGTTCAGAAGTTCCAGAACAGCCTGGATAAAAAAAGGAGACCTCACCTCTACTAAAAATAGAAAAACTAGCCAGGCAGAAAAACTAGCCAGGCTGATACTTATAGTTACTCCAGAGGCTAAGGCAAAGAGATCACTTGAGCCTAAGAGTTTGAAGTTCCTATGGGTTAGGAAGCTGGGGCAATAGTGAGACTCTTAAAAAAAAAAAAAAAAAGATCAAAACTCCCTTTCCAGTGAATATTCTTATACCCCCCAAACAATGTCAAACCTAAGGGCAACCTAATAAATTGTTCAGGTAAACAACAAGGTCAGGCTCCATTAATAATAATGTTATTAATTCTGTATTAATTGATAATACAGAGTATATTAATTTCTTGTTTATCAACCATGGGAAAAAATAAACCATGAAGAAAAAAAAGTCATCTACTGAAAATCAGTAACAATACTAACAATACTAACAAAGCCACATGTTAGCAGGAATGCAGTGTTTGGAGCAATAAATTATGTATAAATATACAAACATATAGGCATACTTTGTTTTATTGTACTTTGCAGATTTGTTTTACAAATTAAAGGTTTGTAGCAGCCTGCCTCAAGCAAATATATTGGCATTATTTTCCAACAGCATGTGTTCACTTTGTGTCTGTACCAGTATTATTTAACAATGAAGTATTTTTTAATTGAGGTATATAATTTTTTTTTTTTTTTTTTTTGAGAGAACGTCTTACTACATCACCCTCGGTAGAGTGCCATGGTGTCAAGCTCACACCAACCTCAAACTCTTGGACTTAAGTGATTTGCTTGCTTCAGCCTCCCAAGTATCTGGGACTACAGGTGCCCGCCACAATGCCTGGCTATTTCTGTTGTTGTTTTCTGTTTAGCAGGTCTGGGCCAGGTTCAAACTCTTCAGCCCCTGTGTATGTGGCCGATGCTGTAACCACTGAGCTACAGGCACCGAGTCATAATTTTTTAGATATAATGCTGTTGCATACTTACAGACTACAGTGTTATGTAAACATAAATTTTATATGCACTAGGAAACTGCAAACGTGTGTGATTCACTTTAAGGTGCTGGTCTGGGAACTAATGAGCAGTACATCTCACAGATGTGCTTGTATATGGAACATACAGATATATAAGGTATATGTATATATGTGTGTATATATTTCATGTTGATTTAATGCAACCTGGAAACATATACTGCAGTATCCAGTAAGATGTGCAATACCCCTGCTCTTTCAGTGACAGCACACAAGTAAGGAATTAATATAGAAATAGACAACAGCAATAGAGTATTATGATAGGAAGTAAATACTGGGTTATTTTACATCAACCCCCCTCCCCCCCCCAATATCTGTCTCCTTATTCTGTTGTGCCTATGTGTTCTTTTTACTCTTTACTCCACTACCCAGGCATGATCAGTCATCTACCTCATAGGTGCAAAGGAACTTCTACTTACCAAAGTTATTAAGCTGCTATATAAATAATCTCTTCTCAAATTAGAATCAAAACATCTGTTTTTCAGTAGCATTTGTGAGTCATCATCATAAATCAATAAGAAGATAGTCAAATAGTCACAATATTCAAATAATGTGAAAAGGGCAACATAGCTAACAATTCTTCAGAATTCATTTCTAAACTTTTGAAAGAAGCAGTCATTCACTATTTTTATGGGGAGAAAAGAATAAAATCACAAAAGTTTAAATTAAAGAATCTTAGTGATCTAATAAGTAGCTTAATTTAAAAAAAGTACAGAAATGTTATATCTAATTTACAGTAAGCCAAAGTGTGCAGAATTAAATCTTTATTAATTACAAACTACCACATTTATAAAAGAACAAAATAATCCGAAGTTTCCACACCATTATAATGGAATCTACTATTGGATTTAGGACAAAGTTTGTATTAACTATATTAACAGGCTCAATAATGTTGAACCTTAAACTCTTTGGTTTCTATTTTCAAAGCTATATAAATAGTAAAGGAAAAATTGCAATCAGAAAGAAAAACAACACTGTGATTTATTTAAACACCATTAAATGTCATCATAAAATGAACTATATAAAGAAAAAGGAACTACTTCAAATTATTTGTCTTCACAATGCATATTCTTATTTCACTTGGAAAATTTAATTGTGTTTTGTTGGTGACCTTTAAAGCATCATTGTGATGGCTTGGTGATAACTTGCAAATAATTTCAATAAAACATCTAACACAGATGGGAAGGCATAAAATCATAATAGAAATACTCAAACTTTATGAAAGTATTTAGGAGAAATTTCTCTTCTAAAACTTAGTCTTTGCCTCTTCAGAAATGAATATTGTTAGGAAGACACAATAAAAATTATTGCAGTACCTCCCTCATTACTTTCTGAATAGTCAAACTTACTAACCTCTATATCTGATTATTCATTACTCAGCCCTCATTAAATTTTTTTTAAATTAAATTTTATAACTTATCTTAATTTTATTAAAATTTAATTTTAATTTTATAATTAATTTATAAATATAAATTTTATCTCCTCCACATATCCTGTTGAGTGCAGGACCCTAAGTCACATGAAGCTTTCCCTTCAAGTTTTTTTGCATTTAACTCCTGCATATTATATTCTGTAAATGGCATTACTTTGTCAGTGATTCACAGACAAAAGTCATACCCTGCAAACCAGATTAAGTTCCATGAGGGCAGAATCCAGTTTAGTGCTTCTTTTATGTCTCCCATAATAGCTAGCACAAGGTACCTATCCAGCAGGTTTTCTTACCTCCAAATTGATAGATGCAATAAAGACAGTTAAACAAAAAAATAAGAATGTGAATATATACTCCTAGCAAATGCAATGTATTGGCCTTCAAATCCAGATAAATAATAAAATTTAATAGTTATGCATTTGTATATATGCCACCTACTCTCAATTTGGCCAATATTCAAATATTTTACAGTTTACATATTTGTGAAACTAAGGGCTAATTTTTATATTTTAATTATATTGTATTTTTAATTTTTTTTTTTAGAGACGGAGTCTCATTTTATTGCCCTCGGTAGAGTGCTGTGGCATCACAGCTCATAGCAACCTCCACCTCCTGGGCTTAAGCTATTCCCTTGCCTCAGTCTCCTGAATAGCTAGGACTACAGGTGCTCGCCCACAACACCCAGCTATTTTTTGTTGCAGTTTTGCTGGGGCTGGATTTGAACCCACCACCCTCTGTATATGGGGCTGGCACCCTACTCACTGAGCCACCCTAATTTTTATATTTTAATATTAATAGATACAAAATCATTACACAGAGGCAGTATTAAGATAATACATCATGAGTGGAGTTGGGTAAGTGGCTAACATTAAGAGAGTTTTTAGAATAATTATATGACTGAAGAATTAGGATAACACGTAAAACTCCAGTCATGATGAGTTGAGCATAATATCATGGAGAAAGGACCAGAATTTTAAAGAACACAGAGAAGTCAATACAGGGCCTTAAATGGGAGTACCACCACTGTATAATCTATTTTATTAAAAGACATTTTGAAAGGTAGTATCAATAATTTCAAATAGTACTTCCCAAACTGTTTTGTATATTAAACCCATAGAAAATGGTCATTTTATGGTTTGCTAGGGAAAATAGCAATAACACTCATAGTCTAGGTGACGTTGTAGGGACTCTGAACACAATAGGTTGCGCCAGCCCCAGTTCAGCTGGTTGTGAAGACATGAACTTGACTTCTAGATGACTTTGTGTCCTGATCCAACTAGAAAGTGAAGGCTTAAGTGGACTCAAACTATCTGAGTATTTATTTTTTATATACATATTTTTTCTGAGACAGAGTCTCAAGCTGTTGCCCAGGGTAGAGTGCTGTGAAATCACAGCTCACAGCAACCTCAAACTCTTGGGCTTAAGTGATTCTATTCCTCAACCTCCCAACGCCTGGCTATTTGTTGTTGTTTAGCTGACCCAGGTTCAAACCCATCAGCCTGCGTGTATGTGGCTGGCACCCAACCCACATAGCTATGGGCACCACCATTTTTTTTTTTTTTTTTGAGACAGAGTCTCACTTTGTCACCATTCGTAGAGTGCTGTGGTGTCATAGCTCACATTCTCACATTCTTGGGCTTGCATGATTCTCTTGCCTCAGCCTCCCAAGTAGCTGGGACTATAGGCACCCACCGCAATGCCCAGCTATTGTTTTTTTTTTGCAGTTGTCATTTTTGTTTAGCAGGCCTGGGCTGGTTTCCAACCTGTCAGCCTCAGTGTGTGTGGCTGGTGCCGTAACCACTGTGTATGGGTGCTGAGCCCTACCTATTTAAAGTCTACCCTCAACAACATACAGAGCCTCCAAACAAAAGGCTAGGAGGTGTATTAGGAAAAGAAATTTCAGGAAACCTTTGTCCAAACGTTAGCTGATCCATAATCAAACCAGACTTCAGTGTCCCCACACAGAAACAAAAAGTAGACTTTATAGTGTTAATCTAGAAAAGAAACAGCAGCTATATCCAAAAGTAGCAGCCCTGGGGTGATAAAAAATTTAGAGTTCCAAAACTTGCACATTAAATCATTTAAAATGATTTCAGTGACAAAAGTATGGGACAAAGATATAGGAAAGTACAGACCATACAAAGGAAAAAGAGTAGTGAATGGAAACTGTCACTGAGGAAGCCCAGACTTTGGATTGAACACAAATACATTAAATCAGCCATGAAAAATGCACCAAAAAATGAAAGAAATGTCTAAAAAATTAAAGGAGAATATAAAAACAATCTCTCACAAAGAATTGAAAGAGACAGACATTCTAAAAAGGAACAAAATAGTAACTCTGGAATTGAAAGACACAATAACTGAAAGGAAGTACTCCCTACAGAGGCTCAATAGCAGATAGGAACTGATAGGAAAAAACCAATAGCAAATTCAAAAATACACTGAGATTATCCAGTCTGAGGAGAAGAAGAAATAATGAAGAAAAATGAAAAAATAATGAAGATACTGAGGCCTCTGGACATCACCAACTGTATCAAGTTATACATAGCATACGTCCCCAAGGAGAGGAGGAAAAAAAGCAGAATATTTGAAGAGGTAATGGGACTTCCAATTCCTGCTGCAACATGTAAAGAGCTTGGAAGTCCCACCCTTGCAATGAGAAAAAGATCGAAAAAGTAGAACATGGACAATTAGATACATCAGAGAATTGCAGTCACTGGGCAAATGGCTGTGCTGAAAATGGGAGACAAGGGGAATCGTACCTTGCTAGGAGAAAACCGTAAAATCCACAAGCACTGGTAGGAATACTTAAGTGGTCACTATTTGTTGGAGGCTACTTATGAACTAGCTTGAGGGGGAAAAATCTCTGAAGGACCTGTCTTAGAAGGGAACTCCACTTTCCTAAGTTTTACTTCCAGGAGCCCTAGCAAGTTGTACTGGTAAAGATGAGAAATACGGTGTCGTGAATCAAGCAGAGGGAGGGGAAAAGTAGCCATTTAAAAATATGTCCAGGGGAAAAATAGGTATTTTGGAATATTCCCAGAGAATTTCATTTTCCATAACAAAGACCTTTCCCCTCAAGGGAAACTACCTTATCAAAATTTTATCTGACCTTGGAGAAGGGTCAGATAAAACACAACTCCATTCCCTCTGATATCCCTGTCTCACATAAAAGGAAGAAGTGTTAAAAAACTCCTCTGAAGGTTACATCCCTGGGACTCAGGCCTACAAAATAAATCTGAGTTGTATCACAAGATTATAGAGTCCTTTCTCTTGACAACACCTTACCATCACATCAACAGGACTCCAGTATAACAGTATATTAGAACTAGAAGAGTTGTAAGATACAGACTCTAAGGAAGAGTTTCTAGGGAAACTCCACAAAAACAGTAAAGAGATAAAGGGCAGGGGGCGGGTGCAGTAGCTCATGCCTATAATCCCAGCACTTGGGAGGCTGAGGTGAGTGGCCTGCCTGAGCTCATGGTTTCAAGACCAGCCTGAGCCAGAGTAGGACCTCGTCTCGAAAAATAGCTGGGCATTGTGGTGGGCACTTGTAGTCCCAGCTACTTGGGAGGCTGAGGCAAGAGAATTGCTTGAGCCCAAGAGTTTGAGGTTGCTGTGAGCTGTGTCGCCACTGCACTCTACTAAGGGTGCAAAGTGAGATTCTGCCTCAAAAAAAAAAAAAAAAAAAGATACTAAGGAAAACTAAAATCTCTGAAACCTACAGTTATAGGAAATATTAAATCTGTCTCCAAGTCACATAAACAGAAAACTTTACACTAAAGGCCCATTTACTTCAGTTCCTATTACTCAGTACATCAGGCTTGGCAACAACAGATTACAAGGCATGCTAAAGGCAAAAACAATAACAACATCAAATACATACAAAAGAGAATATATCTGAAGTGGTAAAGCAAACATCAGAACCAGATTCATATGTGGCAGATATTAGAGAATTATCAGGTCATAAATTTATAATATTCTAAAGCAGTGGTTCTCAACCTGTGGTTTGTGACCCCTTTGTAACGATGAAAACACATCCTGCATATCAGTTATTTATATTGCTATTCATAACAGTAGCAAAATTACAGTTATGAAGTAGCAACGAAAATAATTTTATGCTTGGGGGGGTCACCACAACATGAGGAACTGTATAAAAGGATCATGGCTTAGGAGGCATTAGGAAGGCTGAGAACCACTGTTCTAAAGGCTCTCATGGAAAAAGTATACAATATGCAAAAAAGGTAAGCAAAGAGATGAAAACTTTAAAAGAATCAAAGAGAAATTCCAGAACTATAATAGAAAAAGAAATGATAGCTAAAACTTCCCATTTTATATGAAAAACTAAACTATGCATCTAGGAAGCTCAGTGAATTCCAAATAGGATGACCCAAAGAATTCACTTATATATACCATTACAAACTGTTGAAAGACAGAATATTGAAAGCAACAAGAAAAAAAAAAAAGACTTGTCCATTACAAAGAATCTTTAATAAAATTAAGTTGCCTTCTCATTAGAAACCATAAAAGGCCAGAAGGCAAGTAAGGTGACATTGTCTTTTTCTTTCAGCACTTTGTCAACCAAGAATTACATGTCTAGGAAAATTATCTTTCAAAATGAAAATTTAGATAGTCCCAGATAAATTGAGAGCATTGGTTACTAGTAGACTTACTGTATAAAAAATACTTATGTGATTACTTCCATCTGAAATGAAATGCAAGTAAGTAACTCAAATCCGCATAAAGAATTAAAGAAATAAGGTAAAAGCAATTACATAGGTAAACACAAAAGACAGTTTCACTATTTTTTATAAAGTTTTTTCCTCCTATTTAAAAGGCAGTTGTACAAAGTAAAAATTACACAACCTTGTTAATATGCTTATAATGTTTAAAGATGCAATTTGTAAGGCAAATAGGATAAAGGGAAATGAAGCTACATGGGAACAAACTTCTAGATACTTTTTGGGTTACATCAGGATTAACTTGAACTGAATCATTTTAAATTAACATCTTAACATAAAAGATGTATCCCGCGTGGTAATCACTAAGAAAGTGTCTCAACAATATAGTAACAGAAACAGGAACTGTAATACTTAAAAAAATAAAAAAAACCACAAGGTGGTAGTAATGGAAAATGGTGGAACAACAACAACAAAAAAAGACATACAGAAAACAAATAGTAGACTTAAATCTTATCTGATCAGTAATTACATTAAATATAAATGTATATGAATTAGACACTATAATCAAAGGGCAGAAATTAACAGTGTGATTAAAAAATTAACATAACTATATGGCATCTAAAAAAGACATTAAATACAAAAATACAAATAAGTTCAAAGCAAAAGGATGGAAAAAGATACCTGACACCAAAATAGGAGCCAAAGGACAGCTATAGGACTATCAGACAAAAAGAACCTAAAGACAAAAACTGTCACTAGAAAACAACTCAAGGGGTAAAAATAACAATGATAAATATGTATGCAACTAACAGAACACCAAAATACATTAAACTGACAAAATTGTAGAGAGAAGTAGACAATTCAATAATAGTTGACCACTTCAATACTTCATTTTCAATAATGAGCACAAGTAAATAGGGTAAACAAGAATGTGAAAGACATACATAACACTATCAACTAACTTACCCTAACAGCCATCTAAAGAACATTCCAGATAAAAACAGCACAATAGTCAATCTTTTCAAGCACAAATAGAACCCAAGATAAACTATATGCAGGGATATAAAAAAGTATTAGTAAACTTAAAAGGATTGAAATTGTGCAAAATATGTTTACTCAACCACATTTACTTAAACTAGAAATAAAAGGAAATTTGAACTATCTATAAATATTTCTGAAAAACCATCTATAAATGTTTCTGAAAAACTTACAGTTCAAAAAAAATTAACGGAAAAATTGGGAAAGGAACAAGGGAATGAAAAAGTATATTAATCTGAATGAAAAAGGAAATACAACATGTCAAAATGCATGGGATGCGGCTAGCACAATACATAGAAGGAAGTTTATACTGCTAACTGCCCATATTAGTGAAGAGGAAAAATGTCAATGAAGAATCTAACCATTCAGAAAAATATATTTGAAAGGTAATTTGTTATACATTAACAAATTTGACAAAACCTTAGGTAGACAAACCATTAGCATGAAAGAAAACAGATCACAAAACTTAGGAACAGAAGATAGATTACCACTGACACCTTAAAAATTAAAATGTAAGGAAATATTTTGAACAAATTTATGCTAAAAAATTCAACAACTGACATAAAATGGACAAATTCTTATAAAGTCACTAATAAACTGACAGGAATAGAAAACCTGAATACATAACAAGTACAAAGATTGAGTAAGCAATTAAATATCTTTCCACAAAGAAAAGCCCAGGCCCAGATGGTTTCACTGGTGAATTTTACCAAATCTTTGAAGAAGAAATATTACTAATACTCTACAATTCTCATAGGAAGCAGCAGTGTAGAAGTGAGAAAAGTACATCTCACTCTACAACATTCCCAAGTAGAAGAGACGGTATCCTGACAGCAGAGCCAGACAACGCATCATTAAAAAGGAAAACAAATTACCAATCAATATTCCTTGCACATAAAGATGCAGAAATCCTCAGCAAAATATTTGTGAGCCGAAATTCACCAACATGTACAAAAGATTATAAACCATACCAAGGTTGAGAATTACCCTGGAGAACATAGAGGCGGAGAAGATGGCGGACCAGAAGGATACTGCCGCTATGCTCTTCTAGTATGACTAGGGAAAAAGAGAAAACTCAGCCATACCTGACACAAGGGCCTTGCCCACAGTCATAGCTCAAGGAGCACAGCGAGCAGGTGGTGAACTACAATACAGCATGTTAATCGGAGTGGTAGAAATCTAACACATTAGGAAAGTGAGTGTGACTTACCAGAATCAGTTTACTGGCCCCTCTATGGAGGTCCAGGATGGGAGGATGCCTTTCAGTTTCCAGTGTTGAGGTGAAGCTATGAGTTGAGTGGAAAGCTTGGAAGAGTGGGCAGACTTCAACAATATACAGGAACCAGGTTTGAATACTAGTTGGAGCAGATTTGCCATCAGATTGGTTGTTGGCAAGTAAGCCATACTAGGAAGGTCTCAGTTATTAGGGGTCTGCCCAGGGGGCTGCCACTGTGGGAAGATAGAAAAGAGTTCTAACCAGGGACCTAAAGCATATCTGTTTTAATCCTCCTGGGGGATCAGAATTCCACCTTTCAGACAGGCTGAGGGACTCCTGCACCCCATGAGAACCATTGTCAGGGGACACTGTAAGATGTGCCACTGAAGGATTCTGGAGAGTTTTTTTTTTTGCCAGGGCTGGGTTTGAACCTGCCACCTCCGGCATATGGAGCCAGCAGGTGCTGCCCGATTCTGGAGAGTTTTAAGATCCCAACCCACTGGGTTTGAATGCTGAGGAAACAGGTGATCACTGAAGGCAATTAAGGAATAAGGACCATAAAGGTTACCTGCTGTTTTCTTCATCTACTATAAAAATCACAGAATCACCTGGTGTCCTGGTGACATACTGCAACATATTCCTGGATTTTTTTTTTTTTTTTATTAAATCTTAACTGCATACATTAATGCATTTACATGGTACAGTGTGCTGATTTTATATACAATTTGGAATGCTTACATCAAACTGGTTAACATAGCCTTCACCTCACTTAATTATTGTGTTAAGACATTTATACTCTACTTTTAATAAATTTGACATGTACCAATGCAATATATACCTTAGGTGATGTCCCACCAATTACCCTCCCTCTACACACCTTGTCCCATCCTTTTCCTGTCTACTCCCCCTCCTTTTCCCTCTTTAATCCTGAATCATAGTTGTGTTTTATCTTTCATATGAATAGTGCTGGTTATCATATATTAGTTCCATAATTGTACTGAGTACGCTGGATATTTTTTCTTCCATTCTTGAGATACTTTACTTAAAGAAGAATATGTTCCAGCTCTATCCATGTAAACATAAAAGGGGTAAAGTCTTCATCTTTTTTTAAGGCTGCATAACATCCCATGGTATACATACACCACAGTTTATTAATCCATTCATGGGTTGATGGGCACTTGGGCTGCTTCCATGGCTTGGCAGCTTCAATGAACAATCTGGTGCAAGTATCTTTGTTATAAAGTGATTTTTGTTCTTCTGGATATTCCTAGTAGAGGAATTGCAGGATAGAATGGCAGGTCTATTTTTAGTTCCTTAAGTTTTTCTCCAAACTTTTTTCCAAAAGGAACGTATTAGCATGCATTCCCAGTAACAGTGCAGAAGTGTTCCCTTTTCTCTATATCCATGCCAACATTTGTAGTTTTGGGATTTTGTTTTGTGGGTTACTCTTACTGGAGTTAGAGAATATCTGAAAGTGGTTTTGATTTGGATTTCTCTGATTATTAAAGATGATGAGCATCTTTTCATGTGTTCGTAGGCCATGAGCCTGTCTTCTTCAGAGAAGCTTCTGTTTAAATCTCTTGCCAACAATAAAATGGGATCACTTGTTCTTTTCATAATGATGTTTGTGTTCTCTGTGGAGTGTGGTTATTAGACCTTTGTCTGAAATATAACCTGCAAATATCTGCTCCCATTCTGAGGGCTGTCTGCTTGCTATGTTTACTGTGTTTTTAATTTGATCAGATCTCAGTAATGTATTTTTGGTGTTGCTTCAGTTGCCCTGGGAGTCCTCCTCATAAAATATTCTCCCAGGCCAATTTCTTCAAAACTCTTAGAAGTCATCGAGAAATACAGCAGTGTCTCAGGATACAAAATCAATATTCAAAAATCAGTAGCTTTTATATCTACCAACAATAGTCAAGCTGAAAAAAGTCAACGACTCTCTATTCCTTTTTTAGTAGTGCCGAAGAAGATGACATATTTGGGAATTTACATAACAAAGGATGTGAAAGATCTTTATAAATACAACAGTGAAACTCTGAGAAAAGAAATAGCTGAAGATGTTAACAAGTGGAAAAACAAAACATGCTCATGGCTGGGAAGAATCAACATTGTTGAAACATCCATGCTACCCAAAGCAATATACATATTTAATGCAATTCCCATTAAAGCACCACTGTCATACTTTAAAGATCTGGAAAAAATAGTACTTCATCTTATATGGAATCAGACAAAAACTGGAATAGCCAAGAAATTACTCAGAAATAAAAACAAATCAGGACAAATCATGCTACCAGACTTCAGGCTATACTGTAAATCTATAGTGACCAAAACAACATGGTACTGACACAAATTCAGAGGTAGATGTATGGAACAGAATAGAGAACCAAGAGATGAACCAGCAACTTATTGTCATTTGATCTTTGATAAGCCTATCAAAAACATAAATTTGGGGAAAGATTCCCTATTTAACAAATGGTGCTAGGTGAATTGGCAACTTGTAGAAGACTGAAACTGAATGCACACCTTCTACCGTTAACAAAAATTGATTCTCACTGGATAAAAGATATAAACTTAAGACATGAAACTATATTCCTATTAAAGTTGATTCCTTCCATTATATATAATTTTTTCTAGTATTTTTTATTTTTAGTATTATTATTTGATACTTTCTGCATTTCTTTTTCTCTTCTTTCTGCCATTGTTGAGGTTCCTGCAATTTTTGGCTATTTGAGCTTTTATTATTTTGTTGGGTTGTACTTTGTTTTTGCTAATTTGTTTGGTTCATTCCACTCTTAACTTCCATATTTACTTTCATCAAGAGGAAGGACCCCTATATATTTGGTCATGAAGAAGAGTTTGACAATGCTCATGCTGGTAAGGAGCTCCAGATTTTGAGGAACCCTCCCAGCCAAGCCCCTCAAAATCCTTGAATTGGAGGAATAGCCTAAACACTGTGCCAGTCAATACCATTTCTTCTATCACTCTCATTTTCTCTTCCTGTCCTCATTCTCTCCTGTTCTTCAGTTCCTTTCTTTCATAAACCTTCTCTTTTTTTCTTCTTTTTCTGTTTTCTCTTTCCCTCTTTTTCCTTTTAAATTCTATTCCATGTGTTTCTCTCTGCTTATAGTTTA
>NW_003852487.1:2789145-2808709 GCF_000181295.1 Otolemur garnettii | reverse complement strand
TGGAAATTAAACAACCTTATGCTGAATGACAGTTGGGTTCAGGAAGAGATAAAAGAGGAAATTGTTAAATTCCTCAAACATGACAGCAATTAAGAAAGTTACCAAAACCTGTGGGATACAGTGAAAGCAACCATAAGAGGGAAATTTAGCACTTTAGATGCTTACATTTGATAAACAGAAAGATGTATGCCTAGAAATTTGATAATGTCGAGGAAATGGATCAGTACCTCGAATCACACCCTCTCCCTGATTTAATCAAGAAGAAATAGATCTCTTGAACAGACTAATTTGAAGAACTGAGATGGAAGAAACAGTAAAAAATCTCCCAACCAAAAAAACTGTTGTTCAGATGACATCACACCAGAATTCTATCAAACCTTCAAGGAATAGCTTATACCTATGTTGCAGAAATTATTCCAAAAAATTGGGAAGGAAGGAATTTTCCTCAACCAGTGGTACTTAGCAAACATCACCCTGATACCAAAACCAGGAAAACACCCAACAAAAACGGAGAATTTCAGATTAATCTCACTAATGAATATACATGTACAAATTCTCAATAAAATTCCAGCCAATAGATTACAGCTATACCTTAAAAAAATCATTAATATGGTCAAATAGGTTTCATCCCAGGGATACAAGGCTGGTTTAACATGCGCAATGTGTAAACGTAATTCACCATATCAACAGAAACAAAAACAAGACCATATGATTTTCTCAATAGATGCAGAAAAAGCATTCATTAAAATTCAGCATGCTTTTCTAATTAGAACACTGAGCAGTATAGGGATCGGTGGCACATTTCTTAATCTGGTGGCAGCTATCTTCAACTAACCCACAGCTAATAGTGATGAAAGATACTGCAATGTCTCAGGATATAAAATCAATGTTTACAAATCAGTAGCCTTTGTATATGTGAGTAACAACCAAGATGAGAACCTAATTAAAGACACAGTTCTCCTCACAATAGCATAAAAAAACAAAACCCCAAACCTAGGAATATACCTAACAGAAGTGAAGGCCCTCTATACTGAAAATTATATAATTCTAGAAATAGAACTAGCAGAAAATATTAACAAATGGAAGAACGTACCATGCTCATGGCTGGGAAGAATTAACATTGTAAAAATGTCTATACTATGCAAAGTAATCTACAGATTCAGTCCAGTTTCCATTAAAATACCATCATCATACTTTCAAGATTTGGAGAAATAATTCTATGTTTTTTATGGAACTAGATGAAACCCCATATAGCCAAGGCAGTTCTTAGTAATCAAAACAAATCCAGGGGTATCACCCTACGAGACTTTCAGCTATACTACAAAGTCATAGTGATCAAAACAACATGGTATTGGCACAAAAATAGAGACATTGACATCTGTAACCAAATAGAAAACCAGGAGATGAAACTCGCATGTTATATCCACCTTATCTTTGAGAAACCAAATGAGAATATACGCTGGGGAAAAGAATGCCTGTTCAATAAATAGTGTTGGAAGACCTGGATAACTGCATTTAAAAGACTGAAAGTCCCCTCACAATTCTCCCCCCTTATAAAACTTGATTCAAGATGCATAAAAGATTTATATTTAACATATGAAACAATAAAAATCCTTGAAGAAAATGTGGGGGAATACGCTTGAAGATATTGGCCTGGGGAATGATTTTATGAAGAACACTTCCATGGCAATTGCAACAACAACAAAAATAAACAAATGAGACTTAATAAAACTGAAATGCTTCTGTATAGCTAATGAAACAACCAAAGTAAGCAAACAACATTCTGAATGGGAAAAGATATTTGCATATGATGAATCAGACAAAACTTAAGTAGGATCTGCAGAGAACTCAAATTAATCAGTGAAGATACCCAACCGTCCCACATATCAGTGGGTAAGAGACATGAATAGAGCCTTCTCTAAAAAAGACGAACTGCTAACAAATGTATGAAAAAAATGGTCATCATTCCTTATCATCAGATACATGCAAATCAGAACTACCCTGAGATATCACCTAACCCCAGTGAGACTGGTCCACATCACAGAGTCGCAAAGCTGTAGTTGCTGGTGTGGATATGGAGAGAAAGGTATACTTTTACATAGCTGGTAGGCCTTCAAACTAATACAACCTTTTCCGAAGGAAGTATGGCAAATCCTCAAAGAACTCGAATTAGATTTCCACTTTGGTCCTGCAATCTCATTATTGGGCATCTGCCGAGAAGGAAAAAAAATTCTTTTATGATAAGGACATTTGCAGTAGATTGTTTACTGCAGCTCAGTTTACAATTGCTAAAAGTTGGAAACAGCCTAAATGCCCACAAACCCAGGAATGGATTAACTAGCTGTCATGTATGTATTCCATGGAATACTATACAGCCACAGAAAGATGGGAGACTTTACATCTTTTGTATTAACCTGGATGGAGGTGGTACACTTTTTCCTTAGTAAAGCATCACAAGAATGGAGAAGTAAGAATCCAGTGTTCTCAATTCTCATATGAAAGCAATACATGAGCTAATACAAAGGTGCAATAGGGAAATGCGCAAGATGAGAGATAGAGGGGTCACAGTATATATTCTACCTCTTGGGGGCAGAATACAGGTATAAGAGGGACTTTCTCTAACAAGTACAATCAGTGTATCCTAATTATTTGTACCCTCAATGAATCCTAAACAATAATAAAAAAAGGGCATGGAAGGAAAGGGTTAAGTCAAGTCTGACAATCCATAAATTCTAGTTAAACATGCCTTTTATTGCTGGCGTGGTATCACATGGAAAGATAACATACTCCCCCCTTGTCTTAAGCATTTTTTCCTACCTGAATCCAAATTTTTAGACAAAGCTCGGCATCCTCAACCAGTTGTTAAGTGAAGAGTTTCTTAACCTACCTATGACATGTATGCCCCCACTTTTTTTTTTTTTTAAGATAGTCTCATTCTGTCACCCTGGGTAGTACACCATGACATCATATCTCACAGCAACCTCAAACCCTTTGGTTTGAGCAATCTACTTGGCTTTGAAATGTTCTGTCTTTTGGGCCAAATGTTTGGCCTATCATGAATTGATTTTTTATTTTACCTGCAATTCCTGTCTCCCTGGAATATATAAAACCAAAGTGTAATCCAACCAGTTAGGGACCTCTTACTCAAGACTTCTTGAGTTTGTGTTTACCTAGTTAGTTCTAGGTCTCTCATATTTGGCTCGGAATAAGCCTCTTTAAATTATATTACAGTTTGATTTTTTCCTTTAATAGGAATAACATGATAGGAAGCTGCATTTTGATTTGAGGCCTAAGCTATGTTCTCTAGCACAGTTTATCAGAAATCTTTGGGGTTACTGTATACTACAAGCTTCTAATAAAATTAAGTTCTTGTTTTAATACCCATCTGTTTGCCAGTTGTTCATGACTATGCTCAGTTGCTTAGAAATAAGAAAGGTGGCAATGCCTGTAGGTCACTGGGCAGGGCACCAGCCACATGCACTAGGGCTGATGGGTTCAAGCCTAGCCCGGGACTGTTAAAAAAATAGCCAGGCGTTATGGCGGGTGCCTGTAGTCCCAGCTAGTTGGGAGGCTGAGGCAAGAGAATTGCTTAAGCCCAAGAGTTTGAGCTTGCTGTGAGCTGTGACACCATGGCTCTCTACCAAGGGCAACAAAGTGAGACTCTGTCTCAGTAAGAAAAAAAGGAAAGAAACAAGAAAGGTGGTAAAACTCAGGCATGCATCTGGAGCCTGAGGTTCTAGTTCTGGCTTTAGGATAAATGAAAAACATTTCACTTTTAAAACTAGTCCGATTAGAGGTGGAACATGGGTTGGCTCTTGCCCACCTCTCCACTTCTTCTCTGACCCTTAATCTTGTTTCTGCCCCCTGTAGTCTTTTAGTTTTTCAAGGTCACCAAACTCTTTCAGTCCTATGTCTTTTGTTTATGTTGTCTTTCTACTTCAATGCTTGCTTTTGTGGTCAACTTCTAACTCTTCAAGCTTACACTTAAAAATTACCTTCTCTGACCCTGTATGCTAGGTGTGATTGCTTTAGTATACTAAGGCAAATGTACCCTAAGTATCTGCAGTCAACTACCCCTTGTGTTTTCCTTTTGTACCATTTATCACAGTTGTAACAAATATTTATGCCATAATACATTTGTTGCCTTTCTTGCTTTTATAATGATGTCCATGTATTCATAGTGTTTAGTGCAGTGCCTGTTATATATTTTGTGCCTAGTAGAGATTTCCTGAGTAATTAGCAGTGTCCAACAGCAACAGAGGAGCTTTCTGATAGGTATCCAGCCATGTATGTGTCTATTTTTTATATTATGTGACTGGATATTTTGTGGACTTCCCTCATATGCTGAGATATAGCAAGTCAAAGTTTGAAGGATATCTGATGAGGTTGGCAAGTAGAAGCCATTGGATATTTCAGATAGATTAATTTTAGTAGAATGTTGGGAATGGAAGTGAGATTACAAAATATGTTACAGTAAAAATAACAGTACTTAATTACTGTAAAATATCAAAATGCTTGCAAATGATTTTTCTATTGACAGAATGATTTCTGTACTGACAGCAACTTTAAAAAAATTTTTTTTAGTAATTTTTTTTCAATTCATATGAGGGTACAATTTTTAGATTACGTCATTCTCACTTCCAGGGTATAATTCCATTTGTAGAAGAGTTCCTCACTCAGGGCGCATCTCATATACCTTCACAATGTGTACATTGTGAGATCCTACCTCATGCTTTCCCTCCTTCTGCCAAATGTCCTTCTTACTCCCCTTTCCTGCTTCCCTCTACCCTCAAACTGGCCTATATTAGTGTTTTATTGCTCTTGTGAGCATGTAATTTGTTATATATTGATTTCTTATTATTATGGAATACATTGGATATTTATTTTTCCATTCTTGTGATACTTTATTAAGAAGAATGTATTTTAACTCCATCCAGGTAAATGTAAAAGATGTAAAGTGTCCACCTTTTTTATGGCTGAATAATATTCCATGGTATACATATATCACAGTTTGTTGATCCATTCATGTGTTGATGGGCACTTAGATTGTTTCCATGACTTGGCAAATGTGAATTGATCACCAGTAAACATTCTAGTACAGATGTCTTTGTTGTAAAATGATTTTTGTTCTTCTGGGTAGAAAACTAGTAATGGGATTGCAGGGTCAAATGGAAGGTCTGCTATTAGATCTTTGATGATTCTCCATACTTACCTCCCAAAAGGCTGTATCAGTTTGCAATCCCACCAGCAGTGTAGAAGTGTTTCCTTCTCTTCACATCCACGTCAGCTTTTTGTGTTTTGGGACTTTGTGATATGGGCTAATCTTGCTGGGGTTAGGTGACATTTTAGAGTGGTTTTGATTTGCATTTCTCTGATGATTAAAGACAATGAGCATTTTTTCATGTTTATTGGCCTATTGTCTGTCATCCTTGGAGAAATTTCTTTTGAAATCTCTTGCCCACTTATAGAGAGGGTTGTTTGAACTTTTCTTATTGTTTAATTTGAGTTCTCTGCAGATTCTAGTTATCTGGCCTTTGTCAGGTTCATAACCTGTAACAATCTTCTCTCACTCCAATGGTTATCTGTTTGCTTTGTTTGTGGTATCCTTAGTTGTGCAAAAGCTTTTTAGCTTGATCAAAGCCCAGTTGTTTATTTTTCGAGTTGCTGTAATTACTAGAGAGGTCTTCCTCATAAAGTTTTTTCCCTCGCCAGTGTCTTCCAATATTTCCCGCACACTCTCTTTTAGAATTTTTATTGTTTTGTGTCTTAAATTTACGTCTTTTATCCAACAAGAGTCAATTTTTGCCAATGGTGAGAAGTATGGGTCCAGTTTTAATCTTCTACATGTGGATAACCAGTTCTCCCAACACCATTTGTCAATTAAGGATTCTTTTCCCTATTGCATATTTTTGTTAGGCTTATCAAAGATTAAGTGATGGTATGTGAGGGGGTTCATCTCTAGATTCTCTATCCTATTACATAGATTTATGTCTCTATTTTCATGCCAGTACCATGCTGTTTTGATAATTATAGTCTTGTAATATAACCTGAAATCCGGTAACACGATGCCTCCAGATTTGTTTTTATTTTTAAGAACTGTATTTGCTGTGTGGGCTTTTTTCTGGTTCCATGTTAATCGAAGTACTATTTTTGAAGTTCTTTGAAGTATGACATTGGTTGCATTCATGGTGATTGCATTAACTCTACAGATTGCTTTGGGTAGTATGGATGTTTTAACAATGTTGATTCTTCTCAGCCATGAGCATGGTATAGTCTTCCATTTGTTGACATCTTCTGCTATTTCCTTTCTCAAAGTTTCATAATTCTCTTTATACAGATGTTTTACATCTTTTGTTAGATATATTCCCAGGTATTTCATCTGCTTTGATGTTCTTATAAAATGAATAAAGTCTTTGGTTTCATTCTCAGCTTGACTCTTTTTGGCATATACAAAGTCTACTGATTTGTGAGTATTGATTTTGTGTTCTGAGATGCTGCTGTATTCCTTGGTCATTTCTAAGAGCATTGTAGTTGAGTATGTGGGATTTTCCAGGTACAAGAACATATCATCTGTGAAGCGGGAGAGTTTGACCTTCTCTTCCCTCATTTGGATTCATTTGATTTCCTCTTGCCTGATTGTTATGGCTAGGACTTCCAACACTATGTTAAATAGCAGTGGAGACAGTGGACATTGTTGTCTAGTTCCAGATTTGAGTGGAAATGCTTTGGGTTTTACTCCATTCAATATGATATTGGCTATGGGGTGGTTGTAAATAGCCTCTATCAGCTCAAGGTATGTTCCATCTAAGCCTATTTTCTTGAGTGTTTTTATCGTGAAAGGATGCTGGATATTGTCAAAAGTCTTTTTCTGCATTAATTGAAATAATTATATGGCCTTTGTTTTTTATTCTATTTATATGGTGTATTTTTTTTTTCGATTTGCACATGTTGAACCAACCTTGGGTCTCTGGGATACAACCCACTTGATCATGGTGTATAACCTTTTTAATGTGTTGTATTCTATTTGCTCATATTTTGTTGAATATTTTTGTATTGACATTCACTATTATTAGTCTACAGTTTTCTTTTTTTGTTGTGTCCTTTCCTGGTTTGGAATCAGGGTGATATTTGCTTCATGGAATGTGCTGGGAAGGATTCCTTCTTTCTGTATATTTTGGAATAGTTTATGCATTATATGAACTGGTTTCTCTTTGAAGGTTTGATAGAATTGTGGTGTGAAGCCATCTGGTCCAGGGCTTTTCTTTTTTGTGAGATTTTGTAGAATTGATGCTATGTCAGTACTTGATATTGATTTATACAAAATTTTTAAATCTTGGCTTGGTGCCTGTAGCACAGTAGTTACTGTGCCAGCTACATACACCGAGGCTGGCAGGTTTGAACCCAGCCTGGGCCAGCTAAACAAGAATGCCAACTGCAAGAGAAAATAGCCAGGCATTGTGGTGGGTGCATATAGTCCTAGCTACTTGGGAGGCTGAGGCAGTAGAATAGATTAAACCCAAGAGGTGGAGGTTGCTGTTAGGTATGTTGCCGTGGCACTCAACCAAAAGTGACACAGTGAGACTGTCTCAAAAACTTTCTAAATCTTTCTGGCTGAGTTTTGGAAGATATTGTGCTTCCAGTTAATGGCCCATCTCCTCTACATTTTCATATTTCTGGGAATAGAGTTTTTGTAGTAATTATTGAGAATCTCTTATATTTCTATGGCAGCTGTTGTTATTTTACCTTTATTTCTGATTGTATTCATTAGAGATTTTATTTCTGTGTTTCTAGTTAGTCTAGCCAAGGTTTTTATCAATTTCATTAATTTTTTTCAAAGAACCTACTTGTTGTTTCACTGATCTTCTGAATAATTCTTTTGTTTTCAATTTCATTTAGTTTTGCTCTAATTTCTTTTTCCTTCTGTTGGATTTGGGATTAGATTGTTCTTCCTTTTCCAGTTGCTTGGGATGGGTCATTAGGTTGCTTACTTGCTCTCTTTCTGTCTTCTTGATGAAGGCATCTACTGCTATAAATTTCCCTCTAAGGACTGCCTTTGCCATATCCCCCAGGCTTTAGTAGTTTTGGCTTTATTATCATTTTGTTCTGGATATCTAATGATTTCCTTCTTGATCTTGTTTATGACCCAGTTATCATTGTGCATATGGTTAGTTTCCATTATTTTATTTGAGTATAAAGATTTCTTTTGCTGGTGAGTTCAAATTTTATTTCATGATAGTTTGAGAAGATACAGGGGATAAACTCTATTCTTTGGAATTTGTTGAGGTTAGCTTTGTGGCCTAAGATATAATCAATTTTTGAAGATGATCCATGAGCTGATGAGAAGAGTGTATATTTGGTTTTGTTAGGATAAAGTGTTCTATAAATGTTTGTTAAGTCTATTTGCTCTAGGGTCTTGTTTAAGTCCATTATTTTTTTGTTTGGTTTCTGCTTGGAGGATCTGTCCAGTACTGCCAATGGGGTGTTAAGATCTCCAACTATTATAGTATGGGAATATACCATATCATTCAGATCAGTTAGGGTTTGTTTTATATATCAAGGAGCATTCATATAGTGTGCATAGATGTTAACTATTGAAATCTCATCATATTGTTTATTTCCCTTGACCAGTATGTAGTGTCCATCTTTCTCTTTCATTAGCTTTGATGGTTTGAATTCAAATGTATCTGCATGTAAGATTGAAACCCCAGCTTTTTTTCTGCTTTCCATTTGCCTGAAACACCATTGCCCATCCTTTCACCCTGAGTCTTGTTTTATCATTTGAGGTAAGGTAAGTTTCTTGAAGGCAACAGATATCTGGCCTGAGGTTTTGTATCCCGTCAGACAGCCTACACCTGTTTAAAGGAGAGTTCACATCATTCACATTAGTTGAGAGAATTGATAGTTATGGCAGAGTTTTGGTTATCTTGTTTTTCAGAATTCCAGATGTTAATTTTATGCCTCCCACCATTGTGGAAGCTAGGCTTTGTTCTTTAATTTCTGGGTAGGTTTACTCTGGTGGTGTACCCTCCTGTTGATTGTTATGAAGAATGGGTCTGAGTATTTCCTGTAGTGCTGGTTGAGACATGGTAAATTTCCTTAGCATGTGGATGTCAGTAAAGTATGATTTCTCCGTCACAAACGAAACTGAGTTTAGCTGGGTATAGGATCCTGGGTTGGAAATTGTTTTGTTTGAGAATGTTGAAGTTTGATAACTATCCTTTTCTGGCTTGGAAAGTTTCATTGGAAAGATCCGCAGTCATCCTTATGGTTTCCCCTTGGTAAGTAATATTTTTCTTATGCCCGGCTGCTTGCAGAAGTTTCTCCTTCATATTATCGTTGGTAAAATTAATTACAATGTGTCTAGCAGATGGTTTTCTTGGACTGAATCATCCTGAGTTTTTGAAACTATATCTGAATTTCTGTGTCTCTTGCTATACTTTGGAAATTCTCCACCATAATGTCTTGGAGCAGAGGATTTGAGCTTTTGAGACTATCCTTTTCTCCTCCAGGAATCCCTATAATTCAAATGTTTGATTTCTTAGAATGATCTCATAACTCTCTCAGGGAATAATCTGTTCTTTTTCTCCATTTTTCTCCTTCTTGAAATGCTGGGATAGTTCAAAAGTATTGTCTCCTTTATCTCTGATCTTTATACTGATCAACTCTTTCTGAGGGACTATACTATATTTTGAAGTTCCTCAAATACTTTTCTGAATTCCTTAAAATCTGTTATTTATTCATTATGTCCATATACTTGGTGACTGTCTTTGAATTCATTGATTTCTTGGGACAACTTCTGAACTATTTTTTGGTTCTCTGTTTCCATCTTTTCCTCCATTCCAATTATCTTATTTGCCATCCATATCCTAAATTCTATTTCTGAAATTTCAGCAGTTTCTCCATGGATGGAATTTTCTGATGTATTTTCTTTGATGTCTTCAGGAGGCATTGTTTTGCTCTGATTTTTCATGTTGCCAGAGTTCCTCTGCTGATTCCTCCTCATGAGTATTTTTAGCTACTTTCTCTTTTTTAATATGTTAATTATACTTTTTTAGTTGAAATGATTGGTTGTCCCTGATGAGTCCACTCCTCAATGTTGCAGTGCCACTGCTACATTAACAAAGGCAGACAAGTGGTGAATCTGCAGCCCCTGACAGTATCTCTATGGGGACAAGTATCTGTAGACCTGGCCCAGAGTTCCAAAGTCACTCTGCCAGCACTGCCTCCACCCACTTAATCAAACTCACAAGGCTTCCTATCTTACAGCACTGGCCCAGAGTTCAGGAGAGATGTTTATG
Source organism: Otolemur garnettii (assembly GCF_000181295.1). NCBI lineage: Eukaryota > Metazoa > Chordata > Mammalia > Primates > Galagidae > Otolemur > Otolemur garnettii. The sequence goes on along the minus strand of NW_003852487.1, from coordinate 2,798,411 downwards.
TGCTGGGCACCATCCAGCCAATCCAGAGCAGCTCTGTGGACAGTGCAGGCCCAAAGTTCAGGCACAGTTGCTCAGGCACCGTTGCTCAGGCACTAGGCACTGCCTGTCCAGTCAAGCTCAGGGGGCTGCTGCCCAGTGGTGGGCGCAGGTCTAAAGTTCAGATAAGAGTCACTCAGGCTTCAGGCCACACCCACCTAATTTGGCTCAGAGAGCTTCCACTGGGTGGAGAGTACTAATCCAAAGTTCAGTCCAAAGTTGCTTAAACCCTACATCCCCACCCAACTGAGGTCTAAAGTCACTTAAATCTCAGCCCAGTCCACCTAACCAAGTTCAGAGAGCCTTGCCTGGCAGAGGCCAGAGGTCCAGAGTTCAACCAAACTCACTTAGATCCTAGCCTCCCCATCCATCCATCTCAGAGAGCTATGCCTGACAGAGGGGACATGTCCATAGTTCAGACAAAAGTCAAAGTCATTTAAGCACTGGTCCCAAACTCCCAAGGACACTCAGAAATTGTCCTGGAGGGCAGAAAACAAGAATACTGCCTTAGTATTCTTGAGGAGCGGGAGATGGATTGTTCACTCTCTCCCCACCAAAGTTTAGACTGCTGTGTTACTGTTCTCACACTTCAGTTCAGTGGCCAGCAGACTTCCTGAGCTTCTCAGTGAGCTTGCCAAGCACTCTAGACTCTTCAGGGGGCAGTCTTTCTGGAAACTATGGGGGGGAAAGGGCGATCTGGGTACTCCAGATTGTAGGAAAAATATTTATTCTTTTTTACCAGATAGAATGGGGCCTAGTCTCTGTGGTGGGACCTCCATAATGATGGAGGACTGAGTCTTAGGAAATGCTCTCCTGTAGGATAAGTTGAGCAGATTTTTGAACCTTGTTTGGTGGCAGCCTGGTTGCCCACCATGGAGCTCCCATTTTGGGGAAGGGGTCTCTCTTCCTCTGGGAGCTGGTTTGTACTTGTTTTTCTTCCATTTCTTGTTTCTGCTGCTTGATTCAGACAGGGTGACGTGTACCTCATACACTCCTCTTAGTGCAGAGCTCCTCACATTTGGCTTCCATCTACTTCAGTCCCATATCTCTCCCTTTGGACATGAGCTTCTGGTGAAAGCTGCTTCAGTCAGCCATCTTCCTATAATCCTTCAGCAGTTTTTTTTCAGTTTTACTAATTCATTAGGGACTGTCAGATTTTTCCAGATTACAACTATATTTATAAAAAATAAATCCCAAGGCATGAGATAGTGCTTTTCTTCTCAATGCATAGTGAAAAGAATGAAATATTCACTTCAGTACAAATAATCACAGGAAAGCAGTTCAGAGCATTGCACTCCAGAAAGAGCAAAGGATAACCTAGATGTTTCTGATCTCCTATGCTTGTCATGGAGCCAAAGGTATAGTCATTTTTGGTTTTCGAAGACCAGTACTGTTAAAAACATGTATTCTTTTATCTCTGTCCCTATAGGGCTTGAAAGACAGTCTTAAATGACTAACTTCACATAAACATGAAATAATTTAGAAATTTTATGTAATGGAAGTAGCTAAGTGAAGACCTTTATTGTCAGGGCCTTTCAGGGAGGTTTTGTGGGTGGACATACAGGCAGTGTTGTACATAACCCAGGATGTTCTAGTTTTGATAATTAACAACTACAAATACAATAGTTGGCAAAGTAACTGTTCTAAGCACTTTTCATATACAGGCATCTGTTGGTATACATGAGCAATTGCTTCTAGGACCCCTGCGTATACCAAAATCCATGCATTCTTAAGTCTTGCAGTTGGTCCTTTGGAATGCTTTTTTTTTTGAGACAGAGCCTCAGGCTGTCCCCCTGGGTAGAGTGCCATGGCATCACAGCTCACAGCAGCCTCCAACTTCTGGGCTCAAGCGAGTCTCCTGCCTCTGCCTCCCAGGTAGCTGCGACCACAGGCGCCTGCCACAGTGCCTGGCTATTTTTTGGTTGAAGCCATCATTGTTGTTTGGTGGGCCCAGGCTGGATTCTAGCCCATCACCTTAGGTGTATGTGGCTGGCGTCTTAGCCACTTGAGCCACAGGTGCCGAGCTTGGAATGCTTTTATATGAAAAATTGGCCTTCAGTATACGCTGGTTTTATATCTTGTGAGTACTATATTTTCAACCTGCATTTGGTGGAAAAATTATGTATGCAAGGTTGTTTGAGGGTGAAACTATATTAACTTATTTAATCCTCGCAGCAAATTCTGTGAGAAGTTTCCCTTACTCCTTTTACAAATCAGGAAACTGAAGCACATAGAGCTTAAATATGTTGCCACAAGTGGTAGAATTTGAACCCAGATGTTCTGGCTTCAGAATCCATGTTCTTATGTATTAGGTTGTACTACATCTCTGCAGCCACTTAATTCTGGCCACTTAATTATACCTGCAATTAGTCTTCATAGATATATTTGTAATTAGGATTAACTGTTCTTCCCTATCCTGCTTCTGTCCTTTTGCCCATGTTCTCATCTGTGAAACTAGAGCACTTGTTCCCCTCTTCACCTCCATTGTGAGTGTCTAGGAGCAGGTGTCCTCAAACTATGTCCCGTGGGCCACATGCAGCCCATTTATCTGGACATTTGTCTAGCCCGCTGGGTGTTTTTGCTGTCACTGCCTGTCCTGCTTAGCAGCTGACTCATCCCAGGGCCCACAGTCCGGCCCTCCAACAGTCGGAGGGACAGTGAACTGGCCCCCTGTTTAAAAAGTTTGAGAACCCCCTGGTCTAGGGAGACACCAACACAGAAGCTTCCACTTTCTTCCACCAGGCAGCTCCATAGAGGAAAATGCTGTTTTGGCAAGTATTGAGCTCTCTGGACACCATTTTCTCTCTTATAGGCTTCTTTTGTTGTGTGAGCTTCACTGTGAATTTAGCCAATTTTTGAATGCTGTTCAGGTATTTTAGTCATCTTTCACAGTGTTGAGCATATGAGAAAATAGGGTGTAGTTGCAACAACTGATTAACATGTACGCTTTTGGAACATAATCTATTTTTAAGTTGCAGCACTTTGGGAGGCAGAGGTGTGAGGATCTTCAGAGTCTAGGAACAGGAGACAAGCCAGGGCAACATAGTAAGACCTTGTCTCTACAAAAAGTAAAAAAATAGCTAAGTGTGGTGGCCTGCTCCTGTAGTCCCAGTTACTCCCAAGACTGAGACAGGAGGATTGCTTGAGCCCAGGACTTCAAGGTTGCAGTGAGCCATGATCAGACCACTGCACTCTAGCCTGGGGATAGAGCAAAATCCTATCTCTAAAAAAAAAAAAAGTGGGCTGGTTATGGTGGCTCACACCTATAATCCTAGCACTCTGGGAGGCCAAGGTTAGAGGATAGTCTGAGCTTAGGAGTTCAAGACCAGCCTGAGCAAGAGCAAAACCCCATTTCTACTAAAAACAGAAAAATTAGCCAAGCATGGTGGTGCACATCTGTAATCCCAGCTACTTGGGAAGCTACGCAAAGAGGATTGCTTGAGCCTTAGACTTTGAGATTGCTATGAGCTAAGTGTAATTGCTATTGTCTAGACTCTGAACAAAAATAAAAAAAAATGAATAGTGTTCAATCCTACAAAATAAATTAATATTATAGTAGGATTAACAGTATTGTGATAGTAACATTAAAATTTTCCCATTTTTTGGCTTAGTGAATTTAAAAGTATTATTAAAGCTGAAATATTTTAAAATGTTAGATAAAATAGTATTTGTTTTGCATAGCTTGATGGAATGCCAGAGTGGGAAAAACTTTACAATTGAGATGGTTTCAACACCTTTCTGATCTTTTGCATTTTTCCTTTTCTTCATTAATTTTTCTTTTTTTTTTTTGATTTAAATTTTTTATTCATTGTGAGTGAATTTTTTTGAGTGACAAGAGGTATGGGTCATATTCCAGTCTTGTACATGTGGCTGACCTGTTCTCCCAGCACCATCCAGGGATTTGGGGGGAGGGGGACAGGGGAGAGGTAAATTCCCACCTAACGGTTACATCGCACAGATATATTGCACAGTTCCTGGGTGAAAGACTTAACTATAACTCAGACTTTAACTTTACAAAAACACAAACTGTCTGAACAAAACACAAACTATGTAACCAGAACACAAACTATGTAACCAAATCATATGTACCACATAATCTAAAATTAAATTATGGTTACATTGCACAGGTAAATTGCACAGTTCCTGGGTGCTATAACTCAGGTTTTAACTTTACAAAAACACAAACTGTCTGAATAAAACACAAACTGTGTAACCAAATCATATGTACCACATAATCTAAAATTTAAAAAAAACAGAAAAAATTTGTTTTCATACACTATCTTAGCAATGGAGATAGTGACTATTGCTTATATCTGCTATTCCTATTGTTTAGAATTTATATATATATATATATATATTTTAAATTTTATGGAGACAGAGTCTCACTTTGTTGCCCTTGGTAAAGTGCAGTGGTGTCATAGCTCACAGCAAACTCAAACTCTTGGGCTCAAGCAATTCTCTTTATTTATTTACTTATTTAATTTTTTTCCCAAAGACTCAAAAAATAAACAGTATTTATAAATAAAAATAGAAGATAATTTCAAAAAACAGATCATGCCAAATTTTATAGACAACAGAAAAAGAAGAAATTCTTCAAATTCATTCTACTTCATCTGGATATACCTGATATTAAAATTTGAAATATATATTATTGTAAAGGGAAATTATAAACATTTATAAATGAGGATGCAATATCCTAAACAACATATTAACAAGTTGAATTAAAAATTGTTCAAATAATGTACTTTGGTCAAAATTAAATCCAATTTATGTGAAAGTTAGTCACTATTTTCTTTTCTTTCCTTTTTTTTTTCTTTTCCTTTCCCTCACCCCCCCTCCTTCTCTCTTGGTTTGCTCTCCCCGTCCCCCATGCCCTACTGTGTCATTAACTGTCATTAATTGTTCTTATATCAAAGTTGAATACATAGGATTCTTGCTTCTCCATTCCTATGATGCTTCACTAAGAATAATGTGTTCTGCCTCCATCTAGGTTAATAGAAATGCTGCAAAATCTCTATTTTTTTAATTGCTGAATAGTATTCCATGGTATACATATACCACAGCTTGCAATCCATTCCTGGGTTGAGGGGGCATTTAGGCTGTTTCCACATTTTAGTGATTGTAAGTTGAGCTGTGATAAACAGTCTAGTACAAGTGTCTCTCTAGTTCTATCCAGGTCATTACAAAAGGTATTAGCTACCTTTTTTTTTTTTTTTGAGACAGAGTGAAACTCAGAGTGAAACAATCCAGGCTAGAGTGCCCTTGCCTCAACCTAGCTCACAGCAACTTCAAACTCCTGGTCTCAAACCATCCTCTTGCCTCATCCTCCTGAGTAGCTGGGACTACAAGTGCAGGCCACAATACCCATCTGATTTTTTCTATTTTTAGTAGAGAGACATGGTCTTGATCTTGGTCAGGCTGGTCTTGAACTTCTGAGTTCAAGCAGTCCTCCCACCTTGGCCTCCCAAGAGCGCTAGGATTATAGGCAAGAGCCTATGATTACCAGGCCTGGGCTTAAACAGTTTTCTTAATGGCTGAGTAGTACTCCATGGTATACATTATACATTTTATTAATCTATTTGCATATTGGTGGACACTGTGTTGATTCCACATCTTTGCAGTTTTGAATCTGCTGCAATAAACATTTGAGTCTTTTTGATAAAATGACTTTTTTCCACTTTTTCCCCTTTGGATAAATACCCAATTGTGGGATTGGTGGATCATGGTAGGTCAGTTTTAGTTACCTGAGGGATCCAACTTTTCATAGAGGTTGTACTAATTTGCATTCCCAACAATAGGAAAAAATTAAAGCACACAATACCAATAATTTACATTTTTTATTATGACCCATATAGTTGATTTGTTTTATATCAGACAGTAGAGAAGTTGAAATTTTTAGTGCTGAACCAGTTCCTGAGTTGTCTGTCCTAGGAAGAGGAAAATACATAGTTAATTTGTATGATTTATCAAAAGAACAGTAAACTTTTGAGCAGATAGGCTGAGGAGAGGGAAAGGTAATATAGGAATATTAATTGTATCTTCATCAAAGAGAATTTCTTGAGATAAGCTGGTTTCTATGATTTCATAAGATACATTTTTTTGGGGGGGGGGCAATGAGAACATAAAAGAAATTCAGCAACCAAAAGTTACTTGATTTAGTTAGGGGAACAATTGCTTTTTATACCTTTTCACTTTTATTCTCTATAGAGATCATCCTAAATATAAAGGATTTATATCTCTGTGTAGTGTATTGTATAATAGAACTCAGTAGTATAAACTGATTTAAGTTTTACTTTTAGGAGACCAGAAGATCAAACAGGCATATCGGTTTCTTTGCTATGAAAATTATAATTCAGCCTTGTAAAAATTTTCTAATGTTAAGTTCTCTTTAAAAAATATAGATAGTAAAAAGAGGAAAATTTTAAAAACTTTGTGGAGGTTTTTTTTTTTTTTTTTTTACATATTCTGAGCAATAAGTAGTTCTTGGCAAATATATACCATTTTAATTTTAGGGATGTTATAGTTCATTTTGAACAAAGTTGTAAGAAGATGAATTATTTTAAGGCATAAAATAACATATAGGCAATATGTGTGAGAATCAAAGTAACTTGCTGTAGAGATTTGGTATCTTTTTGGATACAGTTTAGTTTTCTAAGAATTTCTTTTCAAAATATCATTCATTCTTAGAAAAATAAAACCTAAAATATTTAAGAAGAATAGCACATATTTTCATTTTTTTGAAATAGCATGGGTTGATTAAAGCCATGTCTAGTCAGATCAATTATTTATGAATTAATGCAGTTGTTTATATCCTCTTGGAAAAAGTGTTCAAACCTTTAGGCCTAGATATTTTTATTCCTATCATAAAATTGTCAGGTTTTTTTTGTAAGTAATAGACAAATTATAAGAACTACAAATCTAAAAATTACCTTCCCTTTTTCTCATAAGCTGATGTTCAACAGTTAAGTGTTCTTAGAGACAGACCTGTTGTTATCCTCCTCTGGCACTGATTTATGCTTTTACAGAGGGAAATTTATAGCCTTTATCTGTTGACTTTTATGAATGACTGGTATAAATCAAGAATTGAATGAATATTTTCCCCTTTGAGCATAAATCAATGATTGGGAGATTGATTTCTGAGTAACTCTTTGGTAAACTACTTAAATTGTCATCTACCAACTTTTTATATTTTGGCATAAACTGAATAACTAAAATATTGCTAATCCCAGCAGGATAGATTTGTTTTCTTCTTGTAGACAGTTCTAGAATTCATCTAGACTCCTCATCAGCCTCGATAAATAACTCGATAATAAAATTTTAAAGTAGAAAACAAATTTATATAGTGGAAATATCATTAATGGGAATGATTAACAACCATATTCACCTAGGTGGGAGAGGTAAAATGAAAGAAATATGTTTAATATTAAAATTTCTTCAGATGTGCCATTAATTAGTAAAAGACAGCCATTTGTAGGGCATTTGAATACTAAAACCCTTTTATTTAAGCTCTTGAAAGAATATGTAAAAAATTAGTCCATTATGATTCTTGAGTGTACTTTCTTAAAAAGATTTCTGTCAGGAAGATATCTAACAATAAAAGATTAGAGATGAAGACAATAAGAGTATACATAGAGTGGAAAGGTAGAAATTAGTTGGGTTAAAAAATAATTTTAGGGCTTGGTGCCTGTGGCTCAAGCGGCTGAGGCGCCAGCCACATACACCTAAGGTGGCGGGTTCTGATCCAGCCCGTGCCTGCCAAACAACAATAATGGCTGCAACCAAAAAATAGCCGGGCGTTGTGCCAGCACCTGTGGTCCCAGCACTTGGGAGGCGGAGGCAGGAGACTCGCTCGAGCCCAGGAGTTGGAGGTTGCTGTGAGCTGTGAAGCCATGGCACTCTACCCAGGGGAACAGCTTGAGGCTGTGTCTCAAAAAAAAAAAAAAATTTTAGGAGTATACATTTAGACAACTTAAATCTGTGCTCCTGGCTAATAAAAGATTTAAAAAATTTCATGTACAACTTTTCCTTTACAAAAAATTTTAATTTGTAAGTGACCACTTATAGATGGAGCAGTTATAAATGCATGCAATTATTTTTTTCTTCAGATAAATAGCCCTTTATTTTCCTTTTCTGAGGAATTGTATTACTTAAAACTGTTAACAACGTGAAAGAAATGCTTAGTCAGTAGATAAGAAACTCATCTTGTTTGTTCTTTTTTTCTTTTTTGAGGAGAACTTTTATGATAGTAGGAAGAAAAAGACAGTTCTGGTTCTGGTAGTTTGTGCTCAGTAGGTATCTGTTATAGGACAGGAGGAAGGAAAGCAGCTGGGATGGAAGAAGGACTCCAGCAAAGAAGATACTAAGTGCAAAGTGATGGGGCCAGGCAGGAAAAGAGGATGGTCCACTGATGAGTTGGATGAGAAGTGCTTTCAGGTTAGAGCTCTGAAGATGGCTGGCCTCTTTATGCAGGACCACTTACTAGCCTGGAGATCCTGAGCAAGTTACCTTCTCTCTGTCACATTTCCCTTATCTCTAAATGATGACAATTAGAGAACCTATCTCCTAAAGTTGTTAGGAGGATTAATTGAGTTAATATGTAGATATAAAACTCTTAGGGGATAGTACCTGGCAGTTGCATTCAACAAATGTTAGCAATGTCCTATCCTAGCCAGTCACCTATAGCCATTATTAATACTTATCTCTGGATAGCATCACTTTTGGTCAGTCCTACATTTAAATATTCCTTAAAGATGGATTTCTTTCCTCCATCCTGAGGGCTATAAAAAAACTTTGTATTTCTAATAAAAGTAATTAATTCAGTTTCTTCTTTCATCTTGTGCTACCTGTTATATGGACATTTCAGAGAGTAGTTTTTTGTAGAAATGATGTTTGAAAATGTGATTTGATATACAGGCCGTACTGCAAAAGCCTATTTTATATGCATTTCCATGTCTATATATCTCTTTCTGTACTAAAAATGCATGTAAGCATTATATAAAATATTACTTTTTTTTATTGAATGGTAACTATGTACATTATTGCACTTCTGGGGTACAGTGTGGGGTTTTCACACAAAATCTGAAACACTTCCATCAAACTGGTTAACATAGCCTTTGTGTCATTTTCTTAGTTATTATTTTAAAACGTTCACATTCTGCTCTTAGAAAGATTCACTTGTACCCTTGTAAGATAAATCTCAGAAGTGATCCCTCCAATCCCCCTCCCTCCAC
>NW_003852487.1:2782725-2784792 GCF_000181295.1 Otolemur garnettii | reverse complement strand
CCATTTCGTTTGATCTTTGCACTCCTGGGCTTCTTCAGAGGTTTGTCTTCAGAGTCAGAGATCCTTTCTTCTGCCTGTTCCACTCTGTTACGGAGGGATTCCACCATGTCTTTCAGATCCTTGAGGGCTGCAACCTCTTGTCTCAGTGTTTCAAAATCTTTGATCATTTTATCTCTGAAATCATTGAGTTCTTGAGACATCTTTTGAATAATTTCTTGAGATACCTTTTGAATAATTTCTTTAGAAACTTTTGAATAATTTCTTGAGCTCCCAATTCCTTCTTTTCTTCCATTCTGTTAATCTTATTTGCTATCCACATTCTGAACTCGATTTCTGACATCCCAGCCATTTGCTTGTGGATGGAGTCTTCAAATGTGTCTGCCCCATTTTCCCTTGGAGGAGTTGATCTACTCTCGTTATTCGAGTTGCCAGAGTTTTTCCGCTGATTATGCCCCATGCTGAGTTTACCTTGTTTGGAGGCCTTATCAGAACCGTTCAGTTGGTGGCTTCTTTTGGTTGCCCAGGAAGACAGGCCAAGTGTGTCTGTTGTCTTCTCCCAGTTCTCGGGTGCTGGGGCAACCAGGGTGCAGTGGAACAGTAGCAGCTGCATGGGAGTGTATGTGGCCAGATTAGACTTCATTCAGACTGCCGGGGCGACCGGGGGTCAGGAGACCGGCAGCAGCTGGATCAGTCCTAGTTTGGCTCCTCCGGGGCAACTGGTGGAACAGGGGAACTGTAGTAGCTAGATCAGTCCTAGTTCAGCACCCTGGAGCAGCCAGGGGGTGGGGGAATGGCAGCAATAGCGCAGGGTATGCGAGCAATCAGATCAGTCCTAATTCAGCCCCGCCAGAGTAGCTGGAGGGGGCGGAGCAGAGGACTCCTTGACCATCGCCGTTGGACGCATATGGCACTGGCAAGGTGATCTGTACCCTCCCATCGTGGGAGCCCGGAGCGGGGAACTCCCCCACTTCTGTCCGTGGCACATACGTGGCTCTTGCCAACAGTTCTGGGCCGGTCCAGAGTGGTAGACCCCTCCACCACCACCTCCAGGGCGCACGTGGCTTTAGCAAGCAGTTCTAGGCCCACCCAGCTTGGGTGGCTGGAGCGGGGAACTCCTCCCCTGGCCCCCACGGGTTATGCGTGTCTCTAGCAAGCTGTTTTGAGTCTACCTGGAACAGAGGACTCCTCTGCCACTGCCCACGGGATGCCCGCGTCACTAGCAAGCAATTCTGAGCCTGCCCAGAGCCGAAGCCTGGGACAGGGATCACCTCTGCTGCCCGTGAGGTGTGTGACTCTAGCAAGCAGTTTTGGGCCTGCCCTGCTCTGTGAGGGCAAAGGGACCCACCCAGCTAATGGGTTAGTTTGGGAAGGTTAATACCTCCTTCCCAACCTTGCACCCAGTCACTTGTAATCCCCCAGGTCTATGGCCCTATTCACTCCAGTAGGCCACTGCTCCCGGGGTTTATGACTGGCAAAATCAGCCAGGAATCTGAGTTTGGTAGGGGATCCTTGCATTTTTAAATTAGGCTTCTGTCCAGCTAGGTTTCTCTGCAAGTCCTTGCATTCAGCTCTGGGCAGCAGAGAAATAGCAATTTATACTCAGGTGTCAATTCTAGCCTCTGCCTGCCCACTGCCTTTGTTTGAGGGAGATTACACCCTGTGGTTTGGTGTTTTACTTATGAAAGTTCTCTGCGTTTTGCCTATGGCTGCTGTCCTGAACCTCTGTTTGTTCTCCTCATGTCTGTGCCACAGTCAGCACAGAGCAGCACCAGCCCTTTCCCCCTCCACTTCTCTCAAGGAGATGTCCAAGAATCTGGACTCCAAACCTCCAAACCTTGGATTGAGTGGGTGGGGATTCCTCAGAGTTCAATATTGCAGTTGAGCAATATATACAGTTTTATATAGTTCAAACCTTCCCTCAATCATACACCTGGGGTGCCCCTTTGAATAGTCCTTGGGCTGTCTGCCAGGTTTAAGGGGTCCAAATCAGTTATCCCAGTCAGCACCTGTTTCAGGTGGAAGAGTTCAAATGTCTCTGGGAGCTAGATAAGAGGGGTCTGCTTGCAG
>NW_003852487.1:2778751-2781923 GCF_000181295.1 Otolemur garnettii | reverse complement strand
GGATTTTGTACCTTTTGGTTGTATTTTTGAGGTCACAGCTCACCTCAGGAAGGTTGAAGTGCGCTCTTCAATCTTCTCTCTTGCCTCTGCTCCAAACCATCAGCTAACTTGCTAAACTTCTGTCCTTTAAGCCTCCTTCTGGACGAGAGCTTCCGTAAAAAGCTGGCTGTAGTCCGCCATATGGCTCTATAATATTACTTTTTAAGCCCCAATTTTGGAATACTGGGAACTCTGCTCCTCACCTTGAAGATAGCCCTTTGTCATCAGCAGTGTTCATGGCTAGGAGGAGCTCGAAGTTGGTATGTATTTTCATTTGTATAGGAATGGTATCTACTTTACATGTTCATGAGAGAAGTGGCCATATCAGTGAATCACTCTTCAGGAATTCTAAATTGGATAATAAAAGGACTTGATGCATTCTAGGTTCACTTTTCTGACAATGTAAATGTTTTTAATAAATTGTTTTTGTGTTTTAGGACTGAGTCCTAATTAGTAATTAAGTTTTTTTTGACAGAATAATTATAAAACACTCCAGCCCACTTAAAAAAATACTAGGGTCTCACATTCCAAATTTTAGGTATTTCAAGATACCGAGAATTGAAACTCTCCTAGATAGTCAGGAGCTTCGTCTGCCTGCCTCATCTCTGTCTGTACTTTTGCCTCTCTGGCTTGAAGTTACTTGAAACAATCTTTTCCTTGCTTATGGGCTTCATTGCTCTCTTTGTGATAACTGTCTTATTCCAGCCCTCTATTGTTCTACCTATTTGTCCCCTGGCTAGTTACCTTGACCAACGGATTCTAACAAGAATCTCTGAGACCCGGTTCCAGAATTCCAAGAGAGAGAATGTCTTTGGCCCAGTTAGAGTTAGGTATCCATGGCTAGTTGGATATTTATCACTAGTAAAATTATCTGTGGCTCAGGGAGCTAAATCCTGCCCTTCAATAATCTGCAAAGGCTCATGGTTCTATTGAAGGAATATAGGGGCTGGCTGCTGAGATCTCTCAGTGGTCTTTAGCTTTTCTACTTTTGGCTCTCTATAATCATCACACATTCTATGATTTTAAATTAAACTTTCATATCTAGAGTACTCAGATCATAAAGAGTTTCTGAAGAACTGTGACCCAAAGAAGGACCAAGAATAGACTTACTCTGAAAGTATGGAAGACTTTTTAAAAGCAAATTTATCTATTGTACTTACCTTGCATCCTAATAGCCTGCTACTCTTTAGATCAGCGGTTCTCAACTTGTGAGTCATGACTGTATTAAAGGACCTGTGGCATTAGGAAGGTTGAGAACCACTGCTTTAAATGATTACTCTGAAAATATATACATTGATATGGTCTATGAATAAGAGTTTGCCTTTTCATCACATAGATACTATGCTGCTTCATTGCAATGAAAATATCTAAGGTGAATACCAAATCAATTTTTTAGTATTGTACTTGTAAAGGCAGTCCATGAAGTAGTGAATGGTAGAATGAAACTTTTATGGTGATCTTTTATTGTGCTCTATTTTCAGTTCAGTCACAGAAGTAGTATGGTCCAGTAGACTAAGGGGAGGATGGTGAGTTTGGCTCTCTGAGATATAATCTATTTTGCAACTGATACCTTTGTGACCTTGAGAAAGTACATGAACCTCTACTATTATCTAAAATGGGATTCACCTAATGGAAATATAGGTACATTCACAGTTGAACAAACTGAATAAGATTTTATACAAATCAGGAATGATATTTTTTTGTCACACCTTTTGGGGGCAAGACATATTGTAAGAGGGTTTTTACCTAACAAATGCAATCAGTGTAACCTGGTTTCTTGTACCCTCAATGAATACCCAACAATAAAAAAAAAAAAAGAATCTTTAGGAATTTTTTTAGGCTGGGTTTGGTAGCTCAAGCCTATAATTCCAGCACTTTGGGAGGCTGATGTGGAGAATTGCTTGAAGTCAGAAGTCTTCCTGGGCAGTATAGTGAGACCCTGTCTCTATAAAAATTAAAAAAGAAAATTAGCTGAGTGTGGTAATCCATGCTTATAGTTCTAGCTACTTGGGAGATTGAGGTGGGAGGATCACTGGAGTCCAGGAGTTGAAGGTTGCAGTGAGCTATGATTGCACTACTGTACTCTAGCCTGGACAACAGAATGAAATCTTATCTCTTAAAAAAAAAAAAAGGCATTCTTTTATATTGGTATTGAAGTTTCTATCCAAGTTAAGCCAGTTTTCTGGAAGATTTTAGAGGAAGATTTTTCCAAATAGCAATTCTTCTTGATTATAAAATGTATCCCCAGAGAATCCAGTCAATTTAATTCATGCTGACCATTTGATTCCAAGTGTGATGGCCTGTTATTTAGCAAGTCCAAGTGATACCAGGTGAAGCCTAGAAAATATACCTGGCTTTGCCTACATTTTCTGACTGACTGCTTCACTCCTAGATTTCAACTGGCTTCAAATGAATGTTAAAACCAGATGACTATAATTTACAAATGTTTTCACATTTGGAAGGGTGTTTGCTAGTTGTCATTTGGTTTAGTTGTTTCATCCACTTGAGAGGAGGGGTTGGTTGAATTAAATTTCTATTTTTGTTTCCTTTCTTTGAGAAAAATAAAGCAGGTTCTCAAAGTATTGTATTCAGTTAGTAAACTCTCCTGTTTCTCTTTCTCCATCTTTTTTCTCTCTTTCCCCTATTTCCTTTCTTTCTTCCTTAGGTTTATATGAAATAGAAACTATTTTCTAGCACAGTAGCTTAGTGAATTGCAACATTAACGACTGCTTGGCCAAGAAACTATTAATCTTTGTATAGCAGGCTTTAGGGACCAACATCAAACAGAAACATGTGGGATATGGTTTTGCTATTCCAGCTCAACTGATTCAGACACCTTTTAAGAGCAATAGTCAGAGCTTAGCAGAGAAAAAGTTAATGTTGTAAATTTAAGAAACTTTCATCTTTAACATGGCTCTTAAATATATTATAAATTTTCCAACCTCACAGATTATGTGCATGCCATGGTTGACTTCAAAAATTTTGTGTTTTAGATGCAGTTTTACATTAGTTTTCTGTAATATATTTTATTAGTAAGTAACTTTTGTTAGGTTATTTTGCATGTAACTACTATGATGCATTGAGAAAATGTTAAAAATTGTTATTCTACACATCTGATTTAAGAGTTCCATTT
>NW_003852487.1:2774755-2778607 GCF_000181295.1 Otolemur garnettii | reverse complement strand
TCACTCTGCCAGGTCAGAGAGGCAGCATGTTGGAGAGGAGATTAGGAAATTGTTTTCAAATTCATTTAATACAGATGAATATGTCAATATGATTTTTCTTTCATTAGGACTCTATAAGAATTTCCACTTTGCTACCTTTTGATTTTGTTGTATGAGGTGGAATTTTTATACAAATCCTTTCTTTGTTAATTTTTTGATTATTGGTATTCCAATCTTGCCATCTTGGCTTGCCCTGGGGAAGTTTGCTTAGGTATAGGTGCCACCCGCTTCTTTTGGAGATGAAGTGCCGTATCTGAAGGGGGACCTGTGTAGTAGGGCAGGCAAGAATGAGGGACTGGAAAATGACCAATGGTGAGATGGAACAACAGGTAGGCCATAGCCTCACAACTTGTGCAGTCAGCGTACTATAGTCCCTGGAAGAGGAAATGGAACCTTATACCATAAACTTTATGACACCATAGAAATGAGTGAGAGGTCAACTGAAGACTAGTGGCACCATGGAAATAGGTGAAGGATTAGCTAGAAACTATGCAATCCTGTATGTCAGGAGCAAATACAGTGATTGGGGCAACACAGAATCCTTACTTTACATATAGAAGGAACCAATAATGGAAATGGGTGATGGGTAGCCTAGAACTATGCGTTTCTATGCCTTGTATGTCAGGAGCAAGTACAATAATAGGTACCATATAGAATCTTTACTTTGGTACCCTTGCTTTGCCTGTAGAAAGAACCAATCAGGAAAAGGGAATGTATGGAAAATATATATATAAGCACCTAGACAAAGGAGTTCAGGTAGCAACCTGTTCAGGACTCCTTCTGTTTTATTGGAAGCTTTCTTGTCTGCTTTTGTTTTATCTATAATAAAATCTTTTGCTTTCACTTATGGTTCATGAATTCATTAATTCCTGAAACCAAGGACCCAGTGATAAAATTCTAGTATAACTATAGTTACTATTTATTGAGGGTCATGTATTTTTTAAATTTAAATTTTGAATTTCATAGGTAGCCCAAACATTTTAAGTAACTCACTCAAGGTCATTTTACCAGCTATGTGGCTAAGCTGAGGTTCCTGTCCTAGTCAATTTTACTCAACATGGATGGTCTTATCTGGTTCTGTAGATTGCTTCCTCATGAGGTATGAGCTGCTGCTGTCATTAACCCAGGATTATCTGCTTTGGGAGTTCTGAGTTGGAACCCTCATCTGGGCAGTAATACAGGCAGCAGAGTAGATCAGAATCTTGGGGAAAACAGACACCCTTTGGCAGAGCCTCCCTTCCTCTTTCTTGACCCCCAGAAAACCTAGGACACAGGTTAGAATTGCCTCAATTCATAGCAATGTTTATTTTCCTTTTTCTTATGTCTTAGGAATTTTTCTGGAGGAAAGATGATGAGCTAAAATTCTAGATCAGTTTTTGACTTCCTAATTTTCAAATTTCCTTCTGGATCCTGTTAGTAACATATGAAGTTACATCCCAAAGAGTAAAGTACTGAATTATGTAATCTTATTCTGATCAATTAGTTGTAATTTGTTTAGCTTCAAATGGATTAAAGATTTCAGACTTATTCTTGTGATCTTACTACTTTTACAAAAGTCTCTATTATTGAATAAGTCTTTTTTCTCATTATATTGTGGAAGATGGTAAGTGAGAGAAAGCAAAATATTAAGCATAAAACTGATTACATTAGAAATCTATTCCAGTGTGATTTCCAAACCACATATTTTGATAACTGACTTATTAAAGGGGCTGCCTTTTAAAGAGGAACTAAGGGGTAACTAATCTCTATGCTATTTTACATGACCCTCCCCAACACTCCCTATCCCTACCCCCATTGCCTTGTTTTCTGCCAATCTTCATTCTCTTTATCTCTCATACTTTCTCATAGACTTATGCTGATTACTCCCAAACTTCTATTTCCAGCTTAACTTCTCCCCTGTAATCATTTGTTGATAACAGGATTGTATTCAGGGAACCAACAAAGGTTTTTCTCTCTATTAAAAATATGAAAAAAGAAGTGGATGGATTGCCTGAGCTCACAGGTTCAAGACCAGCCTGAGCCAGAGCAAGACCCCACCTCTAAAAATAGCCAGGCGTTGTGGTGGGGCCTGTAGTCCCAGCTACTTGGGATGCTGAGGCAAGAGAGCTTGAGCCCAAGAGTTGAGGTTGTTGTAAGCTATTACGCCATGGAACTCTACCCAAAGGGGGGGACAAAGTGAGACTCTTCTATCTTAAAAAAAAAAAAAATGAAAAAAAAGCATGACGGTTACTCTTGCCCAAATGTTAGCTCTGGAAATTAGATCTCAATCATGTATAAGATTATAAATGAGCTTACTATCATTTGGCTTGCATGATAGGTCATTTTGAAGAGTTTAGATTTATAATTGTTCAAAATAATTATGTCATTTTTTCAGTATGATATGGTTCGTAATTATAACACTAACGAGCACTGGGGACACTTAAGATTCATTCATACACATACAAGGTGATTTGATGACTTGAAATCAGAGGACATTTGATGGATTTAGCGGACATTTAGATGTAATTTGCCTTTCAGTGGTACTTTATAGTTGACTTCAGAAAACTTTTTAGATAGGATTTCTTGGTAAATTAAAGGATTTAGGTGAATGATTATGAAATAATTGATTAAAAAATGTGATGTATTGGTTTTCATTGAACTTAAACTTGTATGGGTTCAAGTTGAAATCTAATTCAATATATTTTAGATTTTATATTTCCCTGAACATCTTTTGGTGTATTAATTTTGTTATGCTTATCATTCTAATCTAATGATGGTTTAATGTTTGCAAACCTGAATAAATTTGTAGGCAAGGAGTTCTGTGGTGTTTTTTATCAATGAAGACTGAAATTTGGCAACTGAGATGATAAAAAATGAAAAATTTTAAATAGAAAGTAAAAATGATTAAACTTTAGAAATTAATTTTACTTTTCCTGGTTATGAGCTATATAGTAATTTTCTCTTCCTTTAACATGTAATATTTTGAAGGTGACTGAACTTGTTGAATATTTAAATGAGAACAGATTTGCATTTCTTTTCCCTGAAGCCTATGGTCTACAGTTGTAAGTAAGAGCTAGAAGAATGCTAACCTACTTTTAAAAAAGTCATCTTCCTTCCTCCCCTCCCCAGGAACTTACATAGACAATAGAATGTTCTTTTTTTTTTTTAAGAGACAGAGTCTTACTTTATCTCCTTGTAGAGTGCCCTGGTGTCACAGCTCAGAACAATCTCAAACTCCTGGCCGTAGGTGATTCTCCTGTCTCAGCCTCTTGAGTAGCTGGGACTACAGGCGCCTGTCACAACGCCTGGCTACTTTTTTGCTGCAGTTTGGCTGGGGCCGGTTCCACCCTCGGTTTATGGGTATGGCGCCCTACTCACTGAGCCACAGGTGTTGCCCCAATAGAATGTTCTTTAATGAAAGCATATCTTTATCTCATTCTTATTATTTTATTGAGCAAAAGTATAGAACCTGAATGTCTAATGGATTAGTTATAATAAAAAGAAATTCCTGGATTGTGTATCTAAAGGGCAGTCACCCCTCCTCAATCATTCCAGGAGAGTCTGGTCTGATTTAACATTTTTCTTTCTAACTGATCTCATGACACTAAAAGACAATTAATAAATTCTTTAAAATCAATATGCGACATTTTATTGCAGTCCTTCTACTTTTGTTGTTCAGTGTGTTTCAGGGATGAAAAGAGATATTCCAGTGCAAAAAAAGAATCTGAAATCCTGAGTGATAAGTGGTAAATTACTTTTAAAAAGTCTTCTAACATTGTTATTTCCCAGATTTGAGGGGTGGTTTTTGGGGTGGGATAAATGATGAATGTGATT
>NW_003852487.1:2754909-2760025 GCF_000181295.1 Otolemur garnettii | reverse complement strand
CAAGTTCCATCTTTTTTAGTGCCAAAACTTAGTGAAGAAATTACATATTTGACATCTATGAAAGACATAAGGTGATCATGAGAATGCTTCCTGATACCTGTGTGAGCCTTGACAGTCTCATAGTTTTGTTTGTTTGTTTATTTGTTTTTGTTTGTCTCGAGACAGAGTCCTCTGTGTTGCCCTCAGTAGAGTGCTATGGTGTCATAGCTCACAACAACCTCAAACACTTGGCCCCAGTGATCCTTTTGCCTCAGCCTCTTGAGCAGCTGAGACTACAGGCATGTACTACAATGAATGACTAGTTTTCCCATTTTTAGTAGAGACAGGTCTTGCCCTTGCTCAGGCTGGTCTTTCTGAGCTCAGGCTGGTCTCAAACTTCTGAGCTCAGGCAGTCCACCCACCCCAGCTTCCCACAGTGCTGGGATTACAGGCATTGTCTCATTGGATCCTCTAAGTTTTAAGACATTGGTGGGGCAAGTGGGATTATTCTACATTTTATAAATGAAGAAATGTACTTGGAATAATTGTTATTGAACCCACATAGTTAATGTGTGCAACTAACCTTCACCCCAGATCTTTTGATCTAGCCTTCTCAGCCCCCTGTCTCTACCCTGTAGAGCTTTTAATGTGTTGCATTGTATAATCCTTGATTCTTTTGATTTTATGCATCACAGTTGACACTAAACTAAATAGACCTGTATTATTTTATATTCCCATTGACAATGAATTCTGCATGAAAACATTTAACTACTGTGACTCAGTGTTGTAAGAATGACCCTGTGATAGCTTAGTTAATACTTTTCAGTGGGAGTAAAAAGCCCAGTATGTTTCTCCTCCTTTTATATTTTTATGTTTCTTAATCTGATATACTTCTGAACGAGAGTGCATAGTTTGCTTTATTGAACAGAAAATGCATTTTTATTAATGCATGATTTAGTTTTACGATGATTTAAAGCCATCAGATTTGTGAGAGGAAGATAGGATAGCCATCACTCTTATATGCATATTAAGATCTTTTCCCTTAATGAGAGGGCCATTGTGCGGTCCTCAGAAGCTTCTGAGGTAGATCAGAATGGGATAATAGATTGATTCCCAAAGTATCCTCTACTGGACTTAAAAAAACAAATTACATCTGTTGAAACATAATTAACATAGTAAATGGAAAATATTGAAATTATATAATTTGATTTGTTTTGCCATGTGTACAGTAGTCCCTCTTCATCCGTGTTTTGCTTTTTGTGGTTTCATTTACCTGCAGTCAATTGTGGTATGAAAATATTAAATGGAAAACTCTACAGATAATTTATCTTTAAAATTGTGTGCTTTTCTGAGTAGCATGATGAATCTTCTGCTGTCCCCCTCAGGATATGACTTCCATCTTTTGTCTCTTGTATCCATGCTATTTCTGCTATCCATTGGTCACTTAGTAACCCTTAGTATCCATCTTGGTCATTAGATTGACATTGTAGTATTACAGTGGTTGTGTTCAAGTAACTCTTATTTTATTTACTAATGGCACCAAAGTGCTGGAGTAGTGATGCTGGTAGTTGACACATGCCAAAAAGATGCCTTAAAGTGAAAAGGTGCAAGTTCTTAAGAAAAGAAAAAAAAATCGTATACTCAGATTTCTAAGATTTATGAGTCTTCTGTTGGTGAAAATATGAAAAAGGTAAAAGAAATTTATGCTAGTTTTGCCTTGAGACCTCAAACTACAAAAGTTACAGCCATGGTGTGTGATAAATGTTTAGTTGAGATGGAAAAGACATGAAATTTGTTGGTGGATAGGAAGAGAAAATGTGTTCTGAATTGACAGCAATGTGTTGCATCAGAAATTGAGCCTATAGAAAGACTTCAGCAAAGGATCCCTTGAAATGAATGACATTGAGCCTTTTATTGCAAGTTAGGGATGGTTACATAGATTCAGGAATATAGGTCAATGATAGCCTATGTCTTTCATCTTTCTTCATCTCATTACATGGGCATTGTACTGTCTCACATGGCAAGAATGGTGAGTACAATACAGTATGATATTTTAAGAAAGAGATCCCACATTTCATAACTTTTATTATACTATGTTATAATTGTACTATTTGATTAATTTTAATTTCATATTGTGGCTAATTTATAAATTAAGCTTTATCATAGGTATGTATGTATAGGAGAAAACATATATAGGGTTCAGTACTATCCACTGTTTCATGTATTTATTGGAAGCCTTGGAATGTATCCCTTTTAAATAAGGAACGTATGCATCATGAAATCATGGCCTGTATGCAGATAGTGAAAATATATTCCTTCCTCTTAAATTTTGCCAAGCAGAGTTGGATCATCCGTCAAGTTTCTTGCAAGTTCAGTATTGTATTTGAGAAGTCTTTGCCCCCTCATCATCAATCACTTATTGGCTTTTTTGTCACTATAGGTTAGTTTCCCTTTTCTAGAGTTTATATAAAATGGAGGTGTGCAATATGTCTCCATTTTGTTTGGCCTAATTGTTCTGAGATTCATCCATGTTGAGTTTATTGATAGTTTACTCCTTTTTTATTGCTAAGTATTCTATTGTATGGATAAACTGCAGCTAGTTTATCCATTCATCTATTGATAGACATTTGAATTATTTCCAGTTTTGAGCTACTACAAATTATTAAGTATGCATATTTCTATATAAGCGCTTGGATACTTA
The DNA here is from genome assembly GCF_000181295.1 of Otolemur garnettii. Taxonomy (NCBI): domain Eukaryota; kingdom Metazoa; phylum Chordata; class Mammalia; order Primates; family Galagidae; genus Otolemur; species Otolemur garnettii. Next base: position 2,757,345 of record NW_003852487.1, on the reverse strand, counting down.
TTTATCTTGGGTAAAATATAGGTACAGCGTAATAGGGTCATATTGGTAGGTATACTGCTTCCAGAGTAATTATTTCATGTTCTAGGATAGTTTGTTTCTCTGTATCTATGCTAGCACTTGATAGGGTCAGTCTTTAATTTTAGAAATTCTAATAGCTTTGTAGAAGTTTCTTATTATGCTTTTAATTTTCATTTTCCTAATGACTTGAGAATCTCAATCCTAATGAAATAAGGTGTTGAACATCTTTTCATGTACTTGTTAGCAATCTTGTATCTTTTCTGTGGTGAATTATTGGGCAGATACTTTGTACATTTTTAAAATGTTCAAGTTTAGAAAGTTATTTTGAAACAAATTACTCAGGGATATGCTCTGTAGAGATTTTATCCCAGGATATGAGAGCATATCTTTTTATGCTCTGAAAAGTTTTTAAAGAGTAGCTTTTAATTTTGGTGAAGTTTAGTTTTCTAATTTGTTCTTTACCTGAACTTTCACAACAGGTTAATTATTTCACATCCTAAAATCTGAAATTAAAAATGCTCCAAAATCTAAAACTTTTTGTGACTGCCAAAATGACAGTGTAAGGAAATACTTATTGGGGGATTTAGATTCAGATTTTTGAATCTGGGATGCTGAACTTGTTATAAGGAAAATAGTCTAAAACTCTAAAAAAAAAAAAAAACCCAAAACCCAAAGTCTTAAAACATTTCAGGGCCCAAGCCTCATGGATAAGGGATAATCACTCTATATGATATCTTAGAAATCTTTGTCTAAATTGAAGTTTCACAAATATTTACTCCAAAGCTTTCACTAGAAATTTTATGATTTTTAAGTTTTACATTTAGGCTTATGATCCATTTTGAGTTGATTTTTGTCTGTGTTTTGTGGTATGGGTCCAAAATCATTTTTGTGTGTTTGTATAGTTATCTAATTATTCTAGCATCATTTGTTAAGAAGGGTTTCTTTTCTCCCCTGATTTGTCTTTTCAATTTCCAAGAAATCATTTTTCATATATATATGTCTATTTTTTAATTCTTTATTTTGTTCTGTTGTCTCTCTTTATACCAGTACAACATTATTTTTATTATTGTCACTTCATGATAATTCTTGAAGGCTGAGTGTGATTACTCATGCCTATAATCCTAGCACTCTGGGAGACAGAAGTGGGAGGATTGCTTGAGCTCAGGAGTTTGAGACCAGCTTGAGCATGAGTGAAACCTATCTCTACTAAGTAAAGTAGAAAAATTAGCCTGGCATCGTGATGTATGCCTATAGTCCCAGTTTTCTCAGTAGGCTGAGGCAGGAGGATTGTTTTAGCCCAGGAGTTTGAGGCTGTGGCGAACTGTGATGAGACTATTGGCATTCTGCCCCAGGTGACAGAGTGAGACTCTCTCTCAAAAAAATTTCTTAAAGTTAGATATTATTAGTCTTCCGGCGTTGTTCTTTTTTCAACATTGTTATGGCTATACTACAGCCATTTAGAAGCAGTTTGTTTAATTTCCACCAAACAGTCTCCTGAGATTTTTTGATTGGAATTGCATTGAATCTACAGATCAATTTGGGGATTATTGATATCTTAGTAATATTGAGTCATTTCTGAGTCTCTGAAATTTAAAATCATTATCTAGGCTTAAAATGTAAATAAACCACTTAGGATCACTGATCAGAATAGAAAGCAGAAATGATACTTATAGAATGGCTTATAATTAGATTAAATAAGACCCCAGGAATTGGTCTTTTTCCAATTTTCCACAAAATTCTCACTTACTGTGATACGTTTTAGTATTAGATGCTTTATCCAAAGAGGCAAGCTTGAGCTATCCACAAGTATCCTTATCCCACAGATGCCAGCTGACAATGAATATGTCTACTCACCAAGTATGATTTAGCCAAAGAACCAAGGGTATGCAAATGATGCCATGATCAACCACTGCTCCTTTGAGGCTTCCTGCAGGAAAAGCAAGGGAAGGTATGAAAAGAAGATTAAGCTATCATTTATGGGAACAACCTAATTCTAGTAATGAAGGAATGATAACCTTTCATGTTAGGGCTTCACATTTTTCTAAGGGAGGGAGTGTTGATTATAGTAATGAAGCTGTGATTTGATGTTCATGTTTGTTGGGTAGCTGATCTTTTATCACTACCACAACTGATACCCACACTCCTGTTTGGTCAGTTACATAAATACCACATATGGACTGGTGACTTGCTTATTGCAGATTACTACCAATTCTTGAAAGATCATTCAGGACATATGTCATTGAGAATGTCCTCTTTTTAAGACCTCTATCTTAAATGGAGACTGTACATTTTGGACTGAGGTACTGTGGTTAAGGGCATGAAGTCAACCTGCCTGGGGTCAAATCACACTCTGCTACTTGCTAGCCTTGCAAATCTAGGGCTTTACTTAGCTTCTCTAAGCCTTTTTTTTTTTTTTTT